>NW_028318268.1:535000-772500 GCF_062004578.1 Staurois parvus
GGGGGGGGGGCACAGCCCACCCCAGAACCCCCCTAAATCCAGGCCTGCCCATAACCCCAAGGGGAATATGGGATGACGTCTGTGATTTCAACTTAATGGTCATGTAAAGAGTTAAGTCTAATATAGTCTTCTGGGGATCTGGTGACCAGAACACCCAGCCTTGGTTTGTTTACAGCGCTGACTGAACTACTTATGCTGGACAAATGAACTTTAGCATTAGTTGAATTTTATCTAACTTTCCCACCACAGGCTACATTTTCAGGCACCTCGTTGAAAGTATTCAACCGTTACAGTTTTATTTGTCCTCCATCGCCCGCAGTTCTGCTGCTCTGTTTGTGCTGACTATCAGTATATCTGAAATATGACAGGCATACCTTTGTACTTCTACCTACACAAAGCACAGAAGGAAGTAACCGAAGAAATTACCAAACTCCACCTGAACTTTTCTGTTCCATTGTGATTTTCTGTACTATCCTTTACACATTATTATTATTATTATTATACAGGATTTATATTGCACCAACAGTTTGCTCAGCGCTTTACAAAATTAAGGTAGACATTACAGTTCCAATACAATTTGGTACAAGAGGAAACACGATCCTTTCATTATTTTAGGTCTGAAGATTACGTAAAACCCCAAAACATGATATATTTTCTGAAAGCAGATACCGTAGAGAATAAAATAATGGTAGTTCCAATTTTTTATGTCACATGATATTAGTGCAATAGTTTAAGAAAGCAATATATCAGTAAATTATACACTAAAGCTTATTTTAGGGCCCACAAATGCAATATATTAGCCAATTTTTTTGGTAAAATATAAACGATGAGGTTGAAAGGGGGGACAAACTTTGGTAGCTTATATTTTCCACAGGTGGCACTTTAAAAGCCCCCATAAGTCATCAGTTTAGAGTTAATGGTGAATATTGGACCTAGAATCATTGCTTTCACTCTGGCTAGTGTGGCGATATGCAACACGTGTAGCACAATTGAAATTTT
This sequence comes from Staurois parvus, assembly GCF_062004578.1. Classification (NCBI taxonomy): domain Eukaryota; kingdom Metazoa; phylum Chordata; class Amphibia; order Anura; family Ranidae; genus Staurois; species Staurois parvus. The sequence continues at coordinate 536,000 of NW_028318268.1, forward strand.
TATGCGTAGGCTTCCCTAATGGGTACATTTACGTTCATGTATATGTGGGGTTGGGAAGTGGCGCATCATTTTTTAGAGGGAGAATATTAAGTGATTGGGTGTAACTTATTTATTTTTACACTTTAAAAATTTTTTTTTTACTAAAGTTTTTTTTCATCACATTTGGGAGATAAAGGTGTCCGATTATGAACCAGCAGTAATAGATCGCTGCTCAGTTCTCTGGCATTCTCGGAGAACACAGTTCTCCTGTGAATGCCGTTTATGAAGCATATGTAGATCAGTTCTCCAAACGAAGGCAGAATGGTCTACAAACACTGGAAAACCGCTGATTTTACTATAATCGCGCGAGATTACAGTAAAAGATCAGTTTACTAAGCAGAGGTAAATTATCTCTGCTTAGTTTGCGGTCCCTCCGATTCTCCAGCTCTGGGCTGGAGAATCTGGAGGGAGAACACAGATCTCCAGAGAAGGGCTGAACATGTTCTCCTGGGTGTCATAAACTGTGAATGACCAGAGAATAGCTGTGATCCTCTGAATCTCAGCTATTCTGTGTGTCATAAACGGACACCTAAATCCTGTATGTGGTGCATTTTTTGGTGAGAGGTTCTCTTTAGTGAGACATCAGAGGTCTAAAAGACCCCTGATGTCTCACCTGTCCTCCATTAAATCTAATGGAATGTGTATCACTCTCCTTTCTCTTCAGCAGCCAGTATGGCACCAGGGCCTGGAAATGTTGTTTTACACATCACTTCCAGGTCAGTAACAGATCAGGGGAGATCAGCGAATGGATATTTGCTGATTTTCCACCGCTCTACCAAGCTACATGTGCCATTATTGGTCCTGGGTCCAACGATGGATGTGCGGAGCCCAGGAAACATGGTGGGGGCATGTACGGGAGGGGGGGACCCGCAGTTACCAGGGTGTGTGGAAGCAGTCCATACTTCCATCGGACAGCCAACAGTTGGCCACACTCCCAGTGGCTGAAGTGTGTGCAAAACCTGCCTAAGCCACCAATGTACTAAATAAGTTGGTGGCAATACAAGGATTGAAGGGTTAGTTCATCTTTACCAAAAAACTGTATTTGCAAAGACACTCATAATTAATTCAGAATCCCTCACATGTGTGTCTCTCCCCTACTGCAGTAGGTCTGAGCTCAGCGATGTTGTGATTGAGGAGATGGTGGACCATGTATGTGGTGGGCTTTGAGAGCTCACTCCTGTGATGGTGGGGATGAGCAGTAATGGCTGGGGGTGCCTTTGAAACATCCTAGCAACAAAGCAAAATGGGATGAGGCGATCTCAAGGAGTTTTTCAGTCAGGCTTCAAGTGGTATATAAATAGTCTACACCTATAGCAAAGGCTTTCCCCAACTTTGGTCAAAGCTGCACAGGGTATGCCCCCTACCTGCGTAGACTGTTCTATGGTAAAGGTGAGCTAACTCTTTAAATTGTGCTGATGGGGGTTCATATAACAATGAGTATGACAGAATAAAAAATGCAAAGCGCAAGTAGTCCTGATTGGTGCACTTCACTGTGCATGTACCATGGTGTGAACAGCTCCACAGCTTGTTATGTGCTGCACCCCCAGGGAGCTTTACGTGTAATGAGTTGAAATGTCAAAGCAGGCTGACTCACGGCCATTGTGAACACGCCGAGGCCCTAACACATGGAATTCATTAAAGCCTATCTATGGTCAAAATTAGAGATGAGCGAAGTATTCAAAAATTCGATTCGACTGATTCGGCGAATTCGTGGAAAAATTTTGATTCGAGTCGAATATATTCGCTGTGAATTTAACTTAAAAAAGGGTGTTTCTAGGCTTCAGAGAGACTTAATATTAGTGCTGAACACTGTACCTTTAATTTAAATGCCCTTGGAGTCTGCTGGGGAAGAGAAATAATACTGTCAGGCAGTATGACATGCAGATGAGTGCCGTCGATCTTAGAATCACCGCACACTTCACTCATTTGGCCAGTCACGGGGCCAAAACCAGAGTGTGGAGCCACAGTGTGGCGGTGGAGGCAGCAGCAATGGGAGGCCATACAGCACCCTATGACAAAAATGGAAACCACCAGCAGTGTGAGGAGATCTGAAAGTGGCACATGGCAGAGTGTGGCGATAGAGACAGCAGCAATGGGAGGCCGTACAGGGACCCATGACACACTCTGGACCTGGCAGCAGCATGAGGAGGCGGTACAGGGGCCCATGGCAGATTACGGGCCTGGCAGCAGCATGAGGAGTCGGTAGGGGGGCCCATGGCAGATTACAGGCCTGGCAGCAGCAATGGGAGGCCGTACAGGGACCCATGACACAATCTGGACCTGGCAGCAGCATGGGGAGGCGGTACAGGGGCCCATGACAGATTACGGGCCTGGCAGCAGCATTTGGAGTCGGTACGGGGGCCCATGACACACTCTGGACCTGGCAGCAGCATGAGGAGGCGGTACAGGGGCGCATGACAGATTACGAGCCTGGCAGCAGCAACTTGGACAGGAGGACGTTCAGTTTCTGCACCGTCTGGTGCGTGCTCGCAAACTGTTGTCTCTTGGAAACGGATTCCAAGAAAGACTGCTGACGGAATCCGTGAAGAGGAGTAGCAGGAGAAGGAGCATCTGAACGAGCGGAATATGCCAACAAGCGACAACAGGGGCCCATGACAGATTACGGGCCTGGCAGCAGCATGAGGAGTCGGTACGGGGGCCCATGGCAGATTAGGGGCCTGGCAGCAGCTATGGGAGGCCCGTAATCTGCCAGCACCCTATGACAAAAAATGGAACCCACCAGCAGTGTGAGGAGACCTGAAAGTGGCACATGGCAGAGTGTGGCGATGGAGACAGCAGCAATGGGAGGCCGTACAGGGACCCATGACAGACTCTGGACCTGGCAGCAGCATGAGGAGGCGGTATAGGGGCCCATGGCAGATTAGGGGCCTGGCAGCAGCTATGGGAGGCCCGTAATCTGCCAGCACCCTATGACAAAAAATGGAATACACCAGCAGTGTGAGGAGACCTGAAAGTGGCACATGGCAGAGTGTGGCGATGGAGACAGCAGCAATGGGAGGCCGTACAGGGACCCATGAGAGACTCTGGACTTGGCAGCAGCATGAGGAGGCGGTATAGGGGCCCATGGCAGATTAGGGGCCTGGCAGCAGCTATGGGAGGCCCGTAATCTGCCAGCACCCTATGACAAAAAATGGAACACACCAGCAGTGTGAGGAGACCTGAAAGTGGCACATGTTTGGGGCATGATTCATGGCGGATTTAGTCAGTTGTGTCAGGAACTGGTGGTTTGAAATCCAGACTAATCCACGCCTGATTCATTTTCACAAACGTCAGTCTCTCCACACTTTGGGTGGACAGTCGTGTCCTCCGCGGAGTTGCAATACCTCCTGCCGCACTAAACACGCGCTCCGATGCCACGCTACTGGCCGGGCATGACAGCCTTTCAAGGGCAAATTCAGCTAGTTGGGGCCAAAGGTCAAGTTTCGTTGCCCAGTAGTCAAGGGGATTGTCTACCTCGGTTGGCAGGGTGCTGTCCAAGTAGGCCTAAGCCTGTTGTTTGAGGTCCTGCTCCAGGTCCACCTGATGCTGCTGCTGCTGCTGCTGCTGCGGCTGGTTAGTAGTTTCCTCACTGCGCTGGTGAAGAAAGCTACTCATCATCGACTGCAGACTGAGGCAGCCGCTGCTGGTGGAGCTGCCACTGCTCCTACCACCCCACCCCTCCCCTGCTGCCATGGCAGCGGAACGCGAGCGCACAGGGCCCACAGTGTCTGAGGATGGACGTTGGCGCACAAAGGCAGAGACCAACTGACTACATAGGTGGTTTTTATAGTACGTTATTTTGGCCTCCCTCTCAGCAGGTGTGAAAAAGGCCACCATTTTGGAACGGTAGCGAGGGTCCAACAAGGTGGACAGCCAAAAGTCATCCCTCTGTCTGATGGTTATTATTCGGCTGTCGCTACGCAGGCAACCGAGCATGCTATGGGCCATTTGTGACAAGGAATGCGAGGGACTCCCTGCCTCCATCTCCACAGCATACTGCCACGGTGCGTCTGGGTCCTCTGTCTCCTCCTCTTCCTCCTCTACCAGATGCTCCTGCTCCTCCACTCCTGTCCGCTGAGTGGAAAAACCACCCATTTCACTCAATAATTCCTGAGCACAAATGTCCTCCTCTACCTCCTCCTCTTCTTCCTGTCCTGCCCCCACAGGGGTCATGTGGCGTTGAGATCTGTGCGCCACGTCTACCGCACCCTGACCAGCCATTGTTAACAGCATTTGTTCAAGGACGTGCAACAGAGGAATGACGTCGTTCATCCCATAGTCCTGCCGACTCACGAATAGCGTGGCCTCCTCAAAGGGCCTGAGCAAGCGGCAGGTGTCACGCATGAGCTGCCAATGGCTGACATCGAAGTTACACAGGGGAGTACCTTTATCCGCTTGTAACATCATGAAATCGGTGATGGCCTTTCGCTGTTCGTAAAGGCGGTCTAACATGTGTAGGGTTGAATTCCACCTTGTTGCAACGTCGCAGATCAGGCGATGCTGTGGAATTCCGTTGTGCCGCTGCAGCTCAAGGAGGGTGTGCTTTGCGGTGTAGGAATGGCTGAAATGCATGCAAAGTTTACGTGACATTTTAAGGATGTCTTGCAGTGGGATGGTGGATTTTAGGAACCGCTTGACAACCAGATTGAACACGTGAGCCATGCATGGCGCATGGCACAACCTTCCTTGACGCAGAGCAGACACCATGTTCTTTCCGTTGTCGGTCAACATGGTTCCGATTTTCAGTTTGCGCGGAGACAGCCATCTGTCGATTTCTCTGTTCATTACACTCAGAAGTTCCTCCCCTGTGTGACTACGTTCGCCAAGGCATACCAGGTGCAGAACAGCGTGACACCGTTGCGCCCTGCACATGTGATATGCCGGTCGGGTAATGGGACTTGGCACGGGGGTGGCGGCTGAGGACACGGCGGAAGAAGAGGTGGTAGAGGCGGACATCTTTGCCGGACCAAGGACGTGCAAACGTGGAGGCAAAAGCGGCGTGACCTGTCCAAGTTGCTGGTGCGGCTGTGACGGCACCACGTTCACCCAGTGGGCCGTAAATGACATGTACTGTCCCTGACCGTAGTTACAGCTCCACACGTCGGCGCTGCCGTGCACTTTGGCAGAGACCGACATGCTCAAAGAGTGGCCCACCATGTCTTCTACATGTGAATGCAGGGCTGGCACTGCCTTTTTGGCGAAGAAATGACGGCTTGGCACTCTCCACCGCGGCGCGGCACAAGCCATCATTTCTCTGAAAGGTGCTGAGTCCACCACTTGGAAAGGGAGGGACTGCAGCACCAGCAACTTGGACAGGAGGACGTTCAGCTTTTGCACCGTCGGGTGCGTGCTCGCAAACTGTTGTCTCTTGGAAACGGATTCCAAGAAAGACTGCTGACGGAATCCGTGAAGAGGAGTAGCAGGAGAAGGAGCATCTGAACGAGCGGAAGATGCCAACGAGCGACAACTCCCCTCAGCAGAGGTGTTGGAGCCTTGACTGGCTGATGGAGGGCGATTGACGTCGGGTGACGGAGCAAGTAACGGAGCGGGTGATGGAGCGGGGGCTGGGGCGGGCAGAACCGCCGTATCTTTATCACGGTTTTCCCAGGCCACCAAATGGCGACGCTGCATATGCTGCCGCAACGCTGTAGTCCCAACATGGGCCCCCTGGCCACGCTTGACTTTCTGGCCACATAGTCGACATACGGCTACGTTTACTTCCTCGGGCGGCTTGACGAAAAATTGCCACACCGCCGAGTAGGAAACTTTGCCCCCGATACTCCTCACTGGCTGACTGCTGCTTCCTCCGTGCACACCGGCACCACTACTGGCCGTGGTGGTAGGCTGCAGTGGAGCTGGTGCTCTACTCCGTGGCCGTTTGGCTCCACTGACACTGCTTCCACTGACACTGCTGCGACCCTGCTGCTGTCTCCTGGGCAACCCACCGACTGTTTCGCTCACTGCCAAGCTGCCACCCTCTTCTCCTGATGATGCGGAAGAAATTGCCTGATGACGACGAGGCTGCCAAGTGCGATCAACCTCCTCATCATCAAGTAGGGTCTCCGCCTCACTACTAGCCCCCTCGGCTGCGTCTGGGTCAGGAGACAGACCTGTCTCTAGACCGGCTACCGGGCCACTCTCCTCGCCACTACTTCTTCGCCTAGCTGCTGAAAAGGCGGATGTCTCCCCCCGTTCCTGACCGCCCTCTGTTAGCTCTTCCTCACTGTACAGTGGGGCTGAGCCCACAGCATGCGATACTTCGCTTGGTGAGGGAACACCAAAGGACAGGGGCAGGTAGAGGACACGTGATTTCAGTGGGCTTGGTCCCGGGCCATGCCAACTAACGGTTGTGTCTGACGTACCCACCGACCGTTGGCTGTAGGTGTCAGAGGTGACCTGGGAAGAGGAAGACGACCGAGCCAACCAATCGATGACGGCAGGGTTGTCGGTGGAGACACGACCGCTGGATGACACCGGGAGCACTTGCCTCTGGCTGCGAATAGTGCTGCCTCGACCCCTTCCTCTGCTGCCACGTCTGCTCGCTCCTAAAACATTGCCTCCTCTGCCACTCCTCTGCATGTTGTCTGACATACTCTTTAATTAAACGATTATGTGTCCCTGAGTAACAATTCTGTGTCCCTGAGTAACAATTCTGTGTCTGTGCGAGTAACAATTCTGTGGCCCTAAGTAACAGTTCTGTGGCCCTCAGTAACAATTCTGTGTCCCTGATTAACGTTTCTGTGGCCCCAAGTAGCAGTTCTGTGGCCCTCAGTAACAATTCTGTGTCTGTGCGAGTAACAATTCTGTGTCTGTGCGAGAAACAATTCTGTGGCCCTAAGTAACAGTTCTGTGGCCCTCAGTAACAGTTCTGTTTCCCTGAGTAACAATTCTGTGTCTGTGCGAGTAACAATTCTGTCTGTGCGAGTAACAATTCTGTGGCCCTCAGTAACAGTTCTGTGTCCCTGTGTAACAATTCTGTGTCTGTGCGAGTAACAATTCTGTGGCCCTAAGTAACAGTTCTGTGGCCCTCAGTAACAATTCTGTGTCCCTGATTAACGTTTCTGTGGCCCCAAGTAACAGTTCTGTGGCCCTCAGTAACAATTCTGTGTCTGTGCGAGTAACAATTCTGTGTCTGTGCGAGTAACAATTCTGTGTCTGTGCGAGTAACAATTCTGTGGCCCTAAGTAACGGTTCTGTGGCCCTCAGTAACAGTTCTGTGTCCCTGTGTAACAATTCTGTGTCTGTGCGAGTAACAATTCTGTGGCCCTAAGTAACAGTTCTGTGGTCCTCAGTAACAATTCTGTGTCTGTGCGAGTAACAATTCTGTGGCCCTAAGTAACAGTTCTGTGGCCCTCAGTAACAATTCTGTGTCTGTCCCTGAGTAACAATTCTGTGGCCCTAACTAAAGTTTCTGTGGCCCTAAGTAACAATTCTCTGGCACTCAGTAACAATTCTGTCTGTCCCTGAGTAACAATTCTCTGGCACTCAGTAACAATTCTGTCTGTCCCTGAGTAACAATTCTGTGGCCCTAATAACGTTTCTGTGGCCCTAAGTAACAATTATCTGGCACTCAGTAACAATTCTGTCTGTCCCTGAGTAACAATTCTCTGGCACTCAGTAACAATTCTGTCTGTCCCTGAGTAAAAATTCTGTGGCCCTAAGTAAAGTTTCTGTGGCCGTGAGTAACAATTCTCTGGCACTCCGTAACAATTCTGTCTGTCCCTGAGTAACAATTCTCTGGCACTCAGTAACAATTCTGTCTGTCCCTGAGTAAAAATTCTGTGGCCCTAAGTAAAGTTTCTGTGGCCCTGAGTAACAATTCTCTGGCACTCCGTAACAATTCTGTCTGTCCCTGAGTAACAATTCTCTGGCACTCAGTAACAATTCTGTCTGTCCCTGAGTAACAATTCTCTGGCACTCCGTAACAATTCTGTCTGTCCCTGAGTAACAATTCTCTGGCACTCAGTAACAATTCTGTCTGTCCCTGAGTAAAAATTCTGTGGCCCTAAGTAAAGTTTCTGTGGCCCTGAGTAACAATTCTCTGGCACTCCGTAACAATTCTGTCTGTCCCTGAGTATGAATTCTGTGGCCCTAACTAGCGTTTCTTTGTCCCTAAGTAACAGTTCTGTGGCCCTGAGTAACAATTCTGTGTCTGTGCGAGTAACAATTCTGTGGCCCTAAGTAACAGTTCTGTGGCCCTCAGTAACAGTTCTGTGTCTGTGCGAGTAACAATTCTGTGTCTGTGCGAGTAACAATTCTGTGGCCCTAAGTAAAGTTTCTGTGGCCCTCAGTAACAGTTCTGTGTCTGTGCGAGTAACAATTCTGTGTCTGTGCGAGTAACAATTCTGTGGCCCTAAGTAAAGTTTCTGTGGCCCTAAGTAACAATTCTCTGGCACTCAGTAACAATTCTGTCTGTCCCTGAGTAACAATTCTCTGGCACTCAGTAACAATTCTGTCTGTCCCTGAGTAAAAATTCTGTGGCCCTAAGTAAAGTTTCTGTGGCCCTGAGTAACAATTCTCTGGCACTCCGTAACAATTCTGTCTGTCCCTGAGTAACAATTCTCTGGCACTCAGTAACAATTCTGTCTGTCCCTGAGTAAAAATTCTGTGGCCCTAAGTAAAGTTTCTGTGGCCCTGAGTAACAATTCTCTGGCACTCCGTAACAATTCTGTCTGTCCCTGAGTATGAATTCTGTGGCCCTAACTAGCGTTTCTTTGTCCCTAAGTAACAGTTCTGTGGCCCTGAGTAACAATTCTGTGTCTGTGCGAGTAACAATTCTGTGGCCCTAAGTAACAGTTCTGTGGCCCTCAGTAACAGTTCTGTGTCTGTGCGAGTAACAATTCTGTGTCTGTGCGAGTAACAATTCTGTGGCCCTAAGTAACAGTTCTGTGGCCTTCAGTAACAATTCTGTGTCTGTGCGAGTAACAATTCTGTGTCTGTGCGAGTAACAATTCTGTGGCCCTAAGTAAAGTTTCTGTGGCCCTAAGTAACAATTCTCTGGCACTCAGTAACAATTCTGTCTGTCCCTGAGTAACAATTCTCTGGCACTCAGTAACAATTCTGTCTGTCCCTGAGTAAAAATTCTGTGGCCCTAAGTAAAGTTTCTGGGGCCCTGAGTAACAATTATCTGGCACTCAGTAACAATTCTGTCTGTCCCTGAGTAACAATTCTCTGGCACTCAGTAACAATTCTGTCTGTCCCTGAGTAAAAATTCTGTGGCCCTAAGTAAAGTTTCTGTGGCCTTGAGTAACAATTCTCTGGCACTCCGTAACAATTCTGTCTGTCCCTGAGTAACAATTCTCTGGCACTCAGTAACAATTCTGTCTGTCCCTGAGTAAAAATTCTGTGGCCCTAAGTAAAGTTTCTGTGGCCCTGAGTAACAATTCTCTGGCACTCCGTAACAATTCTGTCTGTCCCTGAGTAACAATTCTCTGGCACTCAGTAACAATTCTGTCTGTCCCTGAGTAAAAATTCTGTGGCCCTAATTAAAGTTTCTGTGGCCCTAAGTAACAATTCTCTGGCACTCAGTAACAATTCTGTCTGTCCCTGAGTAACAATTCTCTGGCACTCCGTAACAATTCTGTCTGTCCCTGAGTAACAATTCTCTGGCACTCAGTAACAATTCTGTCTGTCCCTGAGTAAAAATTCTGTGGCCCTAAGTAAAGTTTCTGTGGCCCTGAGTAACAATTCTCTGGCACTCCGTAACAATTCTGTCTGTCCCTGAGTATGAATTCTGTGGCCCTAACTAGCGTTTCTTTGTCCCTAAGTAACAGTTCTGTGGCCCTGAGTAACAATTCTGTGTCTGTGCGAGTAACAATTCTGTGGCCCTAAGTAACAGTTCTGTGGCCCTCAGTAACAGTTCTGTGTCTGTGCGAGTAACAATTCTGTGGCCCTAAGTAAAGTTTCTGTGGCCCTCAGTAACAGTTCTGTGTCTGTGCGAGTAACAATTCTGTGTCTGTGCGAGTAACAAATCTGTGGCCCTAAGTAAAGTTTCTGTGGCCCTAAGTAACAATTCTCTGGCACTCAGTAACAATTCTGTCTGTCCCTGAGTAACAATTCTCTGGCACTCAGTAACAATTCTGTCTGTCCCTGAGTAAAAATTCTGTGGCCCTAAGTAAAGTTTCTGTGGCCCTGAGTAACAATTCTCTGGCACTCCGTAACAATTCTGTCTGTCCCTGAGTAACAATTCTCTGGCACTCAGTAACAATTCTGTCTGTCCCTGAGTAAAAATTCTGTGGCCCTAAGTAAAGTTTCTGTGGCCCAGAGTAACAATTCTCTGGCACTCCGTAACAATTCTGTCTGTCCCTGAGTATGAATTCTGTGGCCCTAACTAGCGTTTCTTTGTCCCTAAGTAACAGTTCTGTGGCCCTGAGTAACAATTCTGTGTCTGTGCGAGTAACAATTCTGTGGCCCTAAGTAACAGTTCTGTGGCCCTCAGTAACAGTTCTGTGTCTGTGCGAGTAACAATTCTGTGTCTGTGCGAGTAACAATTCTGTGGCCCTAAGTAACAGTTCTGTGGCCTTCAGTAACAATTCTGTGTCTGTGCGAGTAACAATTCTGTGTCTGTGCGAGTAACAATTCTGTGGCCCTAAGTAAAGTTTCTGTGGCCCTAAGTAACAATTCTCTGGCACTCAGTAACAATTCTGTCTGTCCCTGAGTAACAATTCTCTGGCACTCAGTAACAATTCTGTCTGTCCCTGAGTAAAAATTCTGTGGCCCTAAGTAAAGTTTCTGGGGCCCTGAGTAACAATTCTCTGGCACTCAGTAACAATTCTGTCTGTCCCTGAGTAACAATTCTCTGGCACTCAGTAACAATTCTGTCTGTCCCTGAGTAAAAATTCTGTGGCCCTAAGTAAAGTTTCTGTGGCCCTAAGTAACAATTCTCTGGCACTCAGTAACAATTCTGTCTGTCCCTGAGTAACAATTCTCTGGCACTCCGTAACAATTCTGTCTGTCCCTGAGTAACAATTCTCTGGCACTCAGTAACAATTCTGTCTGTCCCTGAGTAAAAATTCTGTGGCCCTAAGTAAAGTTTCTGTGGCCCTGAGTAACAATTCTCTGGCACTCCGTAACAATTCTGTCTGTCCCTGAGTATGAATTCTGTGGCCCTAACTAGCGTTTCTTTGTCCCTAAGTAACAGTTCTGTGGCCCTGAGTAACAATTCTGTGTCTGTGCGAGTAACAATTCTGTGGCCCTAAGTAACAGTTCTGTGGCCCTCAGTAACAGTTCTGTGTCTGTGCGAGTAACAATTCTGTGGCCCTAAGTAAAGTTTCTGTGGCCCTCAGTAACAGTTCTGTGTCTGTGCGAGTAACAATTCTGTGTCTGTGCGAGTAACAAATCTGTGGCCCTAAGTAAAGTTTCTGTGGCCCTAAGTAACAATTCTCTGGCACTCAGTAACAATTCTGTCTGTCCCTGAGTAACAATTCTCTGGCACTCAGTAACAATTCTGTCTGTCCCTGAGTAAAAATTCTGTGGCCCTAAGTAAAGTTTCTGTGGCCCTGAGTAACAATTCTCTGGCACTCCGTAACAATTCTGTCTGTCCCTGAGTAACAATTCTCTGGCACTCAGTAACAATTCTGTCTGTCCCTGAGTAAAAATTCTGTGGCCCTAAGTAAAGTTTCTGTGGCCCAGAGTAACAATTCTCTGGCACTCCGTAACAATTCTGTCTGTCCCTGAGTATGAATTCTGTGGCCCTAACTAGCGTTTCTTTGTCCCTAAGTAACAGTTCTGTGGCCCTGAGTAACAATTCTGTGTCTGTGCGAGTAACAATTCTGTGGCCCTAAGTAACAGTTCTGTGGCCCTCAGTAACAGTTCTGTGTCTGTGCGAGTAACAATTCTGTGTCTGTGCGAGTAACAATTCTGTGGCCCTAAGTAACAGTTCTGTGGCCTTCAGTAACAATTCTGTGTCTGTGCGAGTAACAATTCTGTGTCTGTGCGAGTAACAATTCTGTGGCCCTAAGTAAAGTTTCTGTGGCCCTAAGTAACAATTCTCTGGCACTCAGTAACAATTCTGTCTGTCCCTGAGTAACAATTCTCTGGCACTCAGTAACAATTCTGTCTGTCCCTGAGTAAAAATTCTGTGGCCCTAAGTAAAGTTTCTGGGGCCCTGAGTAACAATTCTCTGGCACTCAGTAACAATTCTGTCTGTCCCTGAGTAACAATTCTCTGGCACTCAGTAACAATTCTGTCTGTCCCTGAGTAAAAATTCTGTGGCCCTAAGTAAAGTTTCTGTGGCCCTAAGTAACAATTCTCTGGCACTCAGTAACAATTCTGTCTGTCCCTGAGTAACAATTCTCTGGCACTCAGTAACAATTCTGTCTGTCCCTGAGTAAAAATTCTGTGGCCCTAATTAAAGTTTCTGTGGCCCTAAGTAACAATTCTCTGGCACTCAGTAACAATTCTGTCTGTCCCTGAGTAACAATTCTCTGGCACTCAGTAACAATTCTGTCTGTCCCTGAGTAAAAATTCTGTGGCCCTAATAACGTTTCTGTGGCCCTAAGTAACAATTCTCTGGCACTGAGTAACAATTCTGTCTGTCCCTGATTATGAATTCTGTGGCCCTAACTAGCGTTTCTTTGTCCCTAAATAACGATTCTGTGGCCCTCATTAACAAGTCTGTGTCCCTGAGTAATGGTTCTCTGTCCCTAAGTAACTTTTCTCTGTCCCCAATTATCGTTTCTGTGGCCCTAACTCTGTCCCTGTCCCTAGTACAGAGCGGTCTGCCTCTGTTCAATAACTGCAGGCAAATGAAGAATTCCAAAATGGCCGCTATTTATAGCTCGACCATTACACAGTGCTGGCTGGCTGGCTGCTGATTGGCTGATGCAATCACATGTAGTTGAGGAATGCATTATGGGTCAGCGCGCCTTGTCTGCGCGCCTTCCCAGACATCCCCGCTCCGTCGCCGCACATGTCAGCCGCCATTTTCTGAAAAATTTCGATTCGCGCGTCCGAATTAGGCTATTTTTCGGATTCGGCACGAATCGAAATTTTTCCGATATTCGACTCGAATTCCACTTCGGATACTTCGATTCGCTCATCTCTAGTCAAAATGTAAAATCCTATATTTATTTTTATGTTGTATTTCAATTATTCCTACTCTACTCCACACTAGTCTGAACAATCCTAAAGTTTGTAGACTTACTTTGTGAAGATCACAAAGATCATGTTTTGTTGATTTAATATTTTCTACTGTTTTTAACCACTTGCCCTCCAGAGGATTTACCTCCTTCCTGACCAGGCCATTTTTTGCATTAGGGCTCTGCGTCACTTTAACTGACAATTGCGCGGTTATGCAACGCTGCACCCAAAAGAAATTTATGCCTTTTTTTCCCACAAATGGAGCTTTCTTTCTGAAGTATTTGATTGCCTGTGTGTTTTTTATTTGTTGCGCTATAAAAAAAAAAGACCAACAATTTTGAGGAAAAAACAATATATTTGACTTTTTGCTATTAAACATGTCCAGTGAAAAAAATTTAAAAGATCAAATGTTGTCATAAATTTAGGCCAAAATGAATTCTGCTACATGTCTTTGCTAAAAAAAAACCCAATACGTGTAAATTAATTGGTTTACGTGAAAGTCATAGTGCTTACAAATGGCGGTATATATAGATCTATCTATCTATCTATCTATCTTTTTTTTTTTTTTTTTTTTTCTTTAATTATTTTTTTTTTTTAAACTAGTAATGGCAGTGATCAGCGACTTATAGCGGGACTGCTGCTAAATTATGACACTGGGGGGAACTGACTTGGTGTCACTGACATCCCCAGTGTCACCAATACAGTGTTCAGTGCTAAAGAAAAGCACTGACACTTTACTAATGGCACTGGGGAGGAAAGGGTTAACATGAGGGCAATCAAAGGGTTAACGGTGTGCTGTTTCACTGTAAGCTCTGTGTCTGTGCTTCACTGTAATCACACTGCTTTGGTTGGCCGTGCCATGCACAGCCATCCAAAGCAGTGTGCAGGAGCTGACAGGGAGGAGACCTGTATTGTTTACATACAATTTTCCTTGCCTGTCGGAGATGCTTGGCAATCACCGGGCGCCGGCGAGTAATCACCATACGAGACCCGGTGATTGACAGCCGTGGCCGCCCTTTACCTGGAAATTGTAAATCACAACGGTCGTAAAGGTGGTGGGGTTGGTCTGCTCCTGTCACCGCAGAGCACCTTCCGAGTCCTCCCAAACCCCCCCTCCCTATCCTTCTCCTCCTTCGAGGCCCACTGTGTCCAACTATTCTCCCCAACCCCCCTGAAGATTGCTGTGATATACCGGCCTCCTGGATCCATACCCCGCTTCCTGGAAGACTTCTCCTCCTGGCTACCCTTCTTCCTGTCCTCTGAGCTACCCACCATCATTCTTGGGGATTTCAACATCCCTGTCAACCTTGACAACCCAGACACAGCCCGTCTCCTCCACCTAACCTCCTCCTTTGCACTTGCACAGTGCATACAATCCACCACCCACTCCGACGGGAATATCCTTGATCTTGTCTTCTCCAACCGCTGCGCTCCCCACAACCTCACTAACACCCCCTTCCCTCTCTCTGACCACAACCTGATCACCTTCTCTATCTCCTCGTCCTCCAACGCCTACCCCTCCAAATGCCACACTACTACCAGCCGTAACCTCCGCAACCTTAACCCTGCCCCCCTCCACTCTGCAGCTGATCAACTCCACGACCGCATCCTCCCCCTGTCCTGCCCCGACTTGGCTATGACTGCCTACAACAACGCGCTGTCAGCAGCCCTTGACTCACTAGCGCCTTTAACCACACGCAACATCAGACTCCGACCGCTCCAGCCCTGGCAGACTGATCACACCAAAACCCTCAAACGACGCAGTCGTGCCCTGGAGCGACTATGGCGCAAAACAAAATCCCAACAAGCTTTCACCTGCTACAAATCTGCCTTCCGCACCAACACCTCCTCCCTCCACGCAGCCAAACAAGCCTACTTCCTGACCCTCATCAAGGCCCAATCCTCGCCGACTCTTCTCCACCTTCAACTCTCTACTCTCTCCACCCCCACCTCCACCCAGCACCTCACTCACCGCCCTTGAGATTGCCAATCACTTCAAAAACAAGATTGACACAATTCGCAAGGACATTGCCGCAACTCACACGCCCTCTCAACCCGTCCCCTCTCACACAGCTACCCCCTCATCCCCCCTCGACATTACCCGCAGGGACTTCGTCACTGCTCAAACTCCCTCCAACCCCGTTCCCCCTCACTCAGCTACCCCCTCATCACCCCTCTCCCACGGCCCCACCACTGCTCTGACCTCCACTCCC
The DNA here is from genome assembly GCF_062004578.1 of Staurois parvus. Lineage (NCBI taxonomy): Eukaryota > Metazoa > Chordata > Amphibia > Anura > Ranidae > Staurois > Staurois parvus. The sequence continues at coordinate 551,332 of NW_028318268.1, forward strand.
ACCCCACCCTACATTCCTCATACTGAAGCTCCCCCAACACTCCACACCTTTGACCTTACTACCATCGAGGAAGTCTCCAAGATCCTCTCTGATGCCCGCCTCACCACCTGCCCCCTCGACCCTATCCCCTCACAATTCCTACAACCTCCCTCCCCCTCCATCCTACGCTCCCTCACCCACATCTTTAATCTCTCCCTCTCCTCCGGCACTTTCCCCTCCCCACTGAAGCATGCACACATCACCCCCATACTTAAAAAGCCCTCCCTGGACCCCAATGACCCGAACAACCTCAGACCCATCTCCCTGCTCCCACTTACATCTAAACTCCTCGAGCGTCTCGTCTACACCCGCCTATGCTCTCACCTCAACGACAACAACCTCCTCGATCCCCTACAGTCTGGCTTCCGCCCCCTACACTCCACCGAAACCGCCTTACTCAAACTCTCCAACGACCTTCTAACCGCCAAAGCTAATGGCCACTATTCAGTGCTCCTACTCCTTGACCTCTCTGCGGCCTTCGACACAGTTGACCACCCCCTCCTCCTCAAAATACTACACTCCCTCGGCCTCAGAGATTCTGCTCTCTCCTGGCTCTCATCCTACCTGTCACAACGCTCTTTCAGCGTTACCTATAATGCTACCACCTCCCCCTCACTCCCCCTCTCTGTTGGGGTCCCTCAAGGCTCTGTCCTTGGGCCCCTTCTCTTCTCCATCTACACCTCCTCCCTTGGCCAACTCATACACTCTCACGGCTTCAACTACCACCTCTATGCCGACGACACACAAATCTATCTCTCAACCCCCCACCTCACCCCCTTGGTCTCTGCCCAAATCACACACCTACTGAGCGACATATCAGATTGGATGTCGCTCCACTTCCTTAAACTGAATCTCTCCAAAACCGAGCTCCTTGTCTTCCCCCCAGCCCGAACCCCACCCCCCATTGACTTCTACATCACATCCAACAACGCCAATATCAAACCCGCTCTGCAGGCCAGAGTACTTGGTGTCATTCTGGACTCCAACCTATCCTTCCAGCCCCAAGTCCAATCTTTAACAAACTCGTGCAGACTCCACCTCCGCAACATCGCCAAAATCCGCACGTTCCTAACCCCAGAAACCACTAAACAGCTCATCCACTCCCTCATCATATCACGACTCGACTACTGCAACTCCCTCCTCACTGGCCTGCCTCGCCGCTGGCTATCCCCGCTTCAGTCGATCCTGAATACGGCTGCCAGACTCATTCACCTTTCCAACCGCTCCATTTCCGCCACCCCCCTCTGCCAATCCCTCCACTGGCTTCCGATTGCGCAACGGATCAAATTTAAAATCCTAACACTGACATACAAAGCTGTCCACCATACTGCCCCGAACTACGTCACTGACCTAATATCCAAGTACCGCCCAGCACGCACACTCCGCTCCTCACAAGACCTCCTTCTCTCTAGTTCCCTGGTCTCCTCCTCCCATGCCCGCCTCCAGGACTTCTCCAGGGTGTCACCCATCCTCTGGAACTCCCTGCCCCAACCCATCAGATTATCACCTACTCTCCTCTCCTTTAGGCGCACCCTGAAAACCCATCTCTTCAGGGAAGCCTACCTCACCCCCTGCTAACTTGCTGACCTCCTCCACTCTTCCTACCACTCCATCCCCCACAGCTATCTCCTCCTGTACCACTGCCCCATCCCTTCTAGATTGTAAGCTCGAAAGAGCAGGGCCCTCGATCCCCTCATGTTTTGCATTGTATTGGTATTGTTCTGTCACATGTTCTGTCCCCCTTTGTAATGTACAGCGCTGAGTGAACTATTGGCGCTTTATAAATACTGTATAATAATAATAATATATATATATATATATATATATATATACACACATGTAATTTTGCATACCCATTCCGCTCTGTAGCAGTATATCTGCTATAAGGCGGTCGGGAAGCGGTTAAAATGATTTATTTATTTATTTTGTGTGGTGGGTGCAAGTAGCTGGTCTTGCCTAGGGTGCAAAATAGTCTAGCAACGGTCCTGGGTGCAGGGCATTACACCCGTTTTACGTCAAGCATTAGCAACAGGGGAGGAGGCGCAGTTCCACATCCTTGGCACTGGTCAAACCTGTGCTGGTACTGGATATAGCAATCATGTTTGGGAGCCAGAGAATCCCCCTTCATCAGCACTTTAAAATGTATAAAGTGTCTAATGGACTAAAACAGCAAAGGTCCTTAACATACAAAGGGACAAGTTGAAGTGAACCATGCTTGACTTCGATCGTCCCTCCTCCTCGCTCGCTCTCTGCTCTGCACTCACACTGGGCTATAAGGAAGTGTTCCCAGCCACACTTACATCACCACGTCTGCCACCCAGACCGCAGCCATCCCTACTTCTCTGCTCAGCCATCTATAGAGTGTTCTGTGTTCTGGCACAGATTGCACTCACACTGAAGCAAGGGAACCATGTCTGGGACCACCTCTTCCAAGTGGTCCCGGGCACAGTACGTGTAGGTCCGTTCACACTTGTATGACTCCAAAGTCTGACACTCAAGTCGCACCAAAGTTGCATCAAAGTAGTGCAGGAATCTTTCAAAGTTGCTGTGACTTTAAGTCACATAGATCCGAATGGGTGCCATTGAAAACTATAGGCTGCGACTTTTCATGTCGCACAAGTGTGAACAGAGCCCTAAAGGGTTAATTTACCTAAATCATATACAGGTGAAACTCGATAAATTAGAATATCGTGCAAAGTTCATTTATTTCAGTAATGCAACTTAAAAAGTGAAACTAATATATGAGATAGACTCATTACATGCAAAGCAAGATAGTTCAAGCTGTAATTTGTCACGATTATGGCTTACAGCTCATGAAAACCCCAAATCCACTATCTCAGAAAATTAGAATATTACATGCAATCAATAAAACAAGGATTGTACATAGAACAATATCGGACCTCTGAAAAGTAGAAGCATGCATATGTACTCAGTACTTGGTTTGGGCCCCTTTTGCAGCAATTACTGCCTCAATGCGGCGTGGCATGGAAGCTATCAGCCTGTGGCACTGCTGAGGTGTTATGGAAGACCAGGATGCTTCAATAGCGGCCTTCAGCTCTTCTGCATTGTTCGGTCTCATGTCTCTTATCTTTCTCTTGGCAATGCCCCATAGATTCTCTATCAGTTCAGGTCAGGCGAGTTTCACCTGTACTGCCCATGCAGATAAGGTAGTTAAAGACGAACTGTGCAGCTTTGACTGAAGTTGAATAATGCCCTTGCTATAGGTGAAGGCGGGATGGACTGGCCATTTGGAAACTCGGGCACTGCCAAAGGGCCCGGGGTCAGTAGGGGGCCCCATGAGATGCCCCTGGTACCTTTTTCATAGGCTTTTTTGAGTTTGGGCAAGGACACAGGGGCCCCATGATCCCCTATTGCCCGGGGACCCTATGAGTTGTCAGTCCGCCCCTGGGTGAAGGCCATTTACACACCTCATGAAACCTGAATGGAATACTTCCAGGACGTTGCTAGGATGTTGCTAAGTGAGACCTTATCATTACTGCTCACCTCCACCATCACAAGAGTGAGCTCTCAGACTCTGGGCTCAGAGCTACTGCATACGTCCCAACTTTCTGAGATGGGAATGAGAGACACCTATTAGCAAAAGTGTGTAGGCACAGGACTAAGGTTCAAAAAAGTAAATAAGCGAGCGCAAATGTATATATGTGTATACAGGCAGCTGCTAGCACCTCAGGGCATAGGTAACGGTCCCAATAAAAATATGTAAATGGATAATGTGCAGCACTATAAACATATAAATAATACAGAATATATAAATGATAATTAATATTAAATATCAATGCAAAATATTAAAGTGATATTCAGTGCAATTGTGCATAAAAGTGAATAAATAAATGTCCGTATATATCTCAAATCTCATCAGCAGAAAAATGAGTAGTACTAGTCCTCAGGTTAAATCGCAATACATCCAAGTGAAAAAAGAGGGAATCCACCACCTCTGATGGGTGTACACCCACCAGAAATTAAATGTAAGCAGGCATTGGTTATAATCTGTCACCTCATTCCTTTTAAAGCAAACTTATTAATTACACAGGTTCTGCGGCTGATTAAGGTGGTAATTAACCGCTTCAAGACCGCCATATAGCAGAAGTACTGCTACAGGGCGTCAGGGATGCGCAAAATATATATACGTGATTTTGTATTTCCGAGTAGGGTGGCGCACGCACTCCCTACCTGCACCACTATTGGCTCCTCGGCATGTCAATCACCGGGTCAATCACCACCAATTTTCGGACGGGACTCAGTGATCGCCAACAATACAGATCTCTGTCAGCATGAACAGGCTGCTTTGTATTGCTCTGCAGAGCACAGCAATACAATGCACAACAGAGAAATACAATGCACAACAGAGCAATACAATGCACAACAGAGCAATACAATGCAGCTTGCAATGCACACAGTTAACCCTTTGATTCCCCAGATGTTAACCCCTTCCTGACCAGTGTCATCAGTACAGTGTCAGTGCTTTTTATTAACACTGATCACTGTATTGGTGTCACTGGGGATGTCAGTGGCAGTTAGTCAGTTCCCCGCCATTGTCAGAATGCCCACCGCAGTCCCGCAATAAGTCACTGATCGCTACCATTACTAGTAAAAAAAAAAAAAGTATATATACTGCCATTTGTAGATACTATAACCTTCACGTAAAACAATTTACACGTATTGGGATTTTTTTTAGCAAAGACATGGAGCAAAATACATTTTGGCCTAAATATATGACAAAATTTGATTTAAATTTTTTTACAGGCCATATTTAATAGCAAAAAGTCAAAAATATTTTTTATTTTTTTCAAAATTATAGCGCAAAAAAAAAAAAACCCTGCAGAGGTGATCAAATTTCACCAAAAGAAAACTCTTTGTGGGAAATAAAGGCCATAAATTTCATTTGGGTGCTGCATTGTATGACCGCACAATTGTCAGTTAAAGGGATGTACCACCGTATCAAAAGAAATGGTCTGGTCAGGAAGGGGGGCGGGGGGGAAATCCTCTGGAGGGCAAATGGTTAAACTCACTTAGTGCCCTCTCTGCATTAAATTAGCCCCAGAACCTGTGTAATTAATATGTGTTTGGTTTAACACCTCGGTCGCACTGGGTGTGACTTGGCATACCATGAAACTTGTAAATCCTATGCCAAGTCGCACCCTATTGTCTGCAATTACAGCATCAAATTGATTTCTGAAGTAGTGCACTACTTTTTTGTGTGATTTGCATAGACATCTCTGTCAGATGTCTTGCAAATCGCACCTGAAATTGGCATCTCACCCAACTTTGAAATTGTGCGACTTCACTATTAGTTTTTACTATTCCTTTTTATTGGCTTTTAACATTTACAAATGCAGCAATTTGGACATTGGATTAAAAGGTTTAGCACTGGGAAACAGTTTTTAATAGAGGCAGCACAGTGGCTTAGTGGTTAGTACGTCTGCCTTGCAGTAAATGGGTCATGGGTTCGATTCCCGACCATGGCGCCTCCTGCATGGAGTTTGCATGTTCTCCCTGTGCTTGCGTGGGTTTCCTCCAGGTTCTCCAGTTTCCTCCCACACTCCAAAGACATGCTGGTAGGTTAATTGGATTCTGTCTAAATTGGCCCTAATATGTGTATGTGAGTTAGGGACCTTAGATTGTACGCCCCTTGAGGGTTAGGGACTGATGTGAATGTACAATATATATGTAAAGTGCTGCGTAAATTGACAGCGCTATATAAGTACCTGAAATAAATAATAAATAGTGCATTTTATATACAACTATATAGATCAGACCAAATGAGGGACAAATGGGGAAGGAGGGACTTTGTTCCAAATAAGGAACAGTCCCTCAAAATCAGGGACAGCTGGGAGCTACGGCTACTGAATCAGGGGAGAGAAGGAGCATGTGAGGGGGTTTGTATCAGAGAAAGAGCTCGCTCCAGTGATGGTATGGGTGAGCAATAATGACTAAGCCTCTCTTAGCAACATCCTGGGAGTTTTCCAGTCAGGCTTCAGGAGGTATGTAAACAGCCCAGGGGCAGACTGACCATTTGGAAACTCGGGCACTGCCCGGGGTCAGTAGGGGGCCCCATGAGATGCCCCTGGTACCTTTTTCATAGGCTTTTTTGAGTTTGGGCAAGGACACAGGGGCCCCATGATCCCCTATTGCCCAGGGGCCCCATGAGTTGTCAGTCCGCCCCTGAAACAGCCTAAACCTATAGCAAGGGTTTTATTGAACTTAAAGCGGAGTTCCACCTGGAAAAAAAAACAAAAGCAGCTACAAAAACTATAGCTGCTGACTTTTAAAAGACCTGTCCCTCGGTCCAGCGGTGTCCTCACCACCTCTGGTTTCACCAGCTGTCTTCTCTCACCGGCACCAGCATCTTCAGTGTGGGCACCCAGCTGTGACAGCTTGCGACTTTACAGCCGGGTGCCCACTGCGCATGCGTGAGAAGTGCTGCACTTTGTGAATGGCCCCGTCGTCTTCTGGGACCTGTCATGTGTCCCAGAAGACTACGGGGATGGAGGGTAGGAGGACAACTTCCGTTTCTGATCGCCTAGGCGATCGCAGCGGAAGTGGGAGCGCGTACCTGTCAAATTCGGGTACCAGCTCCCCAAAGGTGCCAATCCTTAATGGGGAGCGAGGGAGAAAGGCTTAAAGCGGAACTTCCCTTTTTGGGTGGAGCTCCACTTTAAGTCAGAGCTGCACTGTTTGTATTTATCAACAAGGACTAATTATCTACACAGGCAATTTTTTGTAACGGTGAACTAACCCTTACACCATTCCTGGGCACTGTTTGAAGAGCTCCCACTACACACACCAACCAGGCCAAGGGGGTGCACAGTGCCCGGGACCGGTTAAACCTGCCAGTGTGTGTGCACCAGGGGCGGACTGACCATTTGGAAACTCGGGCACTGCCTGAGGGCCCGGGGTCAGTAGGGGGCCCCATGAGATGCCCCTGGTACCTTTTTCATAGGCTTTTTTGAGTTTGGGCAAGGACACAGGGGCCCCATGATCCCCTATTGCCCGGGGGCCCTATGAGTTGTCAGTCCGCCCCTGGTGTGCACCCTAAGCTTTGGTTCACATTATGGTGTGCTGTGTATTGGGCAGCTTATTAATTTCAATGGGCTGCCCTACCTGCCAGTAAGATGGGGAAAGAAGTCCCTGAACTTTATGGAAAGTTGAACGGCACCAAAACTCTTATGACACCATGTTGTTTGGTGTGATGTGTTTTGTAAGGGGGGTGCCATTAAGGATTAATAACATATCTGCTTGTTTGCTAAACAGCAGCGCATTTCTCTTCATGACAGGAACTGACATGCAGATATGTGAACCGAGCCTAAGGCAAGCTATAGACGGTGCAAATTTCTTTCCTGCAACCACGGTGTAGACAGGGGAATCCCTCCCGCTGAGCCAGGGGGATTGGGGGAGCAGCCTCTGTTGGGAGAAGACAGATGATTGCTAGTGGCTATAACAGTCGCTGGCAATAATTGCATGTAAAATCCAGCAGGCTGACTGTAACCAAGTTGATCGATCAACTTTGGTACATTCAGCCTGCCCATACATGATTCAAATCTCAGTCGGTTCCTGTAGGTGTCCCATAGGAAATCATGTTAAATGGACTGTACTGCGTTTCTGCCAAACGTTGCAAAAACGCTTAGGTGTGAATGAGCTTTAATGCTGATAAATGTAAGGTTCTGCACTTGGGGGGTTAAGAATATGCATGCATCATACATACTAGGGGGGTACAACTGGAGGAATCAATGGTGGAGAAGGATCTGGGATTTCTGGTAGATCTGGGAAGAATTACTGTCTCCCTCAGCTAGCTAAAAAACCAGTGGTGTCAGTGGAAATTTGAGAGGCAGAAATTTCTCACTGCTCAAGGAACCCCTGGCAACCTTTGAGGAACCCTAGGGTTCCAATGAACCCTGGTTGAGAAGCCATGTTCTAGGGTTGTCAGTGGTGTACCCCAAGGTTCAGTGTTGGGATCTTTACTTTTTAATATATTTATAAGTGATATAGGGTCTGGGATTAAAAATCCCATTTCAGTCTTTGCAGATGACACCAAGCTGTGCAGTGGAATAACGTCCTTACAGGATGTCTCCAATTTACAAGCCAACCTTAATGCACTGTTTAATTGGGCAACTATGTGGCAAATGAGGTTTAATGTTGATAAATGTAAGGTTATGCACTTACATACTAAGAATATGCATGCATCATACATACTAGGGTGTGCACAACTGGGGGAATCAAGGGTGGGGGAGGATCTGATGGTTCTGGTAGATCACAAGCTTAATAATGGCATGCAATGCCAAGCTGCGGTTTCTAAAGCGAGCAAAATCCTCTCTTGTATTAAAAGAGGTATAGACTCCAGAGAGAGAGATATCATGTTACCCCGGTACAAATCATTAGTAAGACCTCATCTGGAATATGCAGTTCAGTTTTGGGCACCAACTCACAAAAAGAACATTGGGGAACTGGAGAAAGTACAGAGAAGGGCAACCAAACTGTTAAGAGGCATGGAGGAGCTCAGCTATGAGGAAAGATTAGAGGAACTGAATGTATTCTCTCTTGAGAAGAGGAGATTAAGGGGGATATAATCAACATGTATAATACATCAGTGGTTCATATAGTGAACTCGGTGTAGAGCTATTCACCCTGAGGTCATCACAGAGGACAAGGGGGCACTCTTTACGTCTGGAGGAAAAGAAATGTAATCTCCAAACACGGAAAGGTTTCTTCACAGTGAGAGCTGTGAAAATGTGGAATAGACTCCCTCAAAAGTTGGTTCTGGCCAGCTCAGTGGATTGCTTTAACAACTTCCCGTATGGCCCATGTACATAAACGGCCAGACGGGAGCAGTGCAGGAGCGGGTTGCCGTTTATAAACAGCCTCTGTATTCACTGCCTGTGTGCAATCCCTGGGAGCATGTGGCACTGCGATCCAGTGCCTTCTGTGTCCTCCGGACACAGTAGAACACCGATCGCTGTACGGGGCCTCTGTGTGCGGTCCTGATTCATGTGATCCCTGATTGGCCAATCAGTGATCACATGAACAGTAGTAAACAAGATGTCACTTCTGACATCATAGCTTACTACTAGTGAAATCTGTGAATGATCACAGAGATCACATGGTACAAGGCTATTCACAACAGCCCTGTACCATGTGACAAGCTGTGACCAATCACAGCTCTCACGGTATTCCTCAATGGCTGCAAGAATGCAGCCAGAGAGAAGGAGAAATTATTGCTTTTACAGCCTTTATGGGTATAAAAGCAATCAGTGTAAAAAAAGAAAAAAAAATCTTCATCACCCCCCACAAGTAGTATAGGGTCACTATGGTGGCACTGTACTGTTAGGGTGCCAGTATGTTGAAAAAAAAAAAAAAACAAATAATAACATAAAAAAAATAAAAATGTTAAAAAACATTTGGAAAAATTATAATTTTTGGTTATAAACTAATTTGGGTATTTTTTTTTTTTTACTAAAAAGATAGCTGAATACATTTTGGCCAATATTTATGAAGAAAGATTATTTATTTGCAATATTTTATAAGAAAAACACTTTTTTTTCTAAATGTTTGGACTTTTTCATTTATATAGCAAAACAATTAAAATCCCAGTGGTGAATAAATACCACCAAAATAAAGTTTTACCTGTCTCAAAAAAAATGCAAAAAAATTCATATGGGTACAGTGTTGCATGACGGCGCAATTGTCGTTCAAAGTGTGATAGCACTGAAAGCTGAAAATTGGTCTGGACAGGAAGGGGGTAAAAGTGTTGGTATTTAAAGTGGTTAAAAAAGTTCTGGATTCTTTCTTGGATACACAGAATATAACTGGATATAACATTTATAGGTAAAGTTGACCCAGGGAATATCTGATTGCCTCTCGGGGGATCAGGAAGGAATTTTTTTCCCTGCAGGTGCAAATTGGATCATGCTTTGCTTGGCTTTTTTGCCTTCCTCTGCATCAACTGTGGTTGTAGGATTATAACTTTTTTTTTTAATGGTTGAACTGGATGGACTTTTGTCTTTTTTCAGCCAGACTAACTTTGTAACTATGTAACTATATGTGAACCTAGGGAAAGGTACATGTGACAGTCTATTATTTATTGAGTGAACACACTTCTCTATGTAGCTGAGTTGTGACAAGCAATGCTTGTTTACATTCTGCTCTTATCTGGCCAGGTATTGTTACCTTCAATCTATCCATTTAACATGCACCAGACTTAAAGCTGAACTCCTGGGAAAAGGAAAAACTCTCCCTTGCAGTGGGCCTACCCCTGCACTTTAAGGGTTAAATGCTCCTTTAGGTTCAAGGAACGGGAAAAGCACTTTTGCTTGCCTAATGCCCTGTTCCCACTGGCTCCTTTTGTGCTGTTAGAGGGGACCTCGATGTTTATTCTTCCCCATGCTTCAATTGAGATCAAGTACATTGCAGGGTCCAAAGCCTTGCATTGGATTTGTGGATATTAAGGCACCTCTGAAAAGTGATAGTGGGTCAGCAAAGGCTGCCACACTAGCCCTTTATGATACAGATTTTCTTTAATGTATCTTCAGTTCAACATAGTTTCAATACAAGTAAGGGTATGGCCAGGAGCGGACTGACAACTAATGGGGCCCCCGGGCAATAGGGGATCATGGGGCGCACCTGTGTCCCTGCCCACACTCAAAGCACACCCAAAAAGGCCTATAAAAGGTACCAGGGCCATTTCATGGGGCCCCCTAGTGACCCTGGGCCCTTGGGCAGTGCCCGAGTGCTCGAATGGTCAGTCCGCCCCTGGGTATGGCTTAGTTTACACTGGCAGTTGGGGGCAGTAAAAATAGGCAATTGAGCTGCATATTTACCACCTCCACTACCACTAACCCCTTTCCCTGAAGCTGCAAAGGCAGTCAAATGGGTGTACACATGTTGCAGCATGGCAAAGATAACCCCTGCATCATGTTTGACAGAGAGTCAGGGGCAGACTGACAACTCATGGGGCCCCCAGGCAATAGGGGATCATGGGGCCCCTGTGTCCTTGCCCAAACTCAAAAAAGCCTATGAAAAATGGTACCAGGGGCATCTCATGGGGCCCCCTACTGACCCAGGGCCCTCGGGCAGTGCCCGAGTTTCCAAATGGTCAATCCGCCCCTGCAGAGAGTACAGCTACTAAGTGAGACATATTCAAGTACATGGGGCCATGCCAATCACTAGGCTTGGAGTTGTGGTATTCCCATGTATAGCTGTCAGAATTAAAAAAAATAAATAAAACACAAAAACAGTCATTGCAGTAGAGCCTGAGCTGCTCTCTAAAAAGTGATCCACTAAAAAGTATAATTGAGCCCTATAGGTTTTTTGGCAGATAAGATCGAAATTCAGTTCGTTCAGAAGCGACTGACCGAATCTCAATCCATCTGTGGGCGTCCCTGATCCAGGGAAGTCGATCTAACGAGGAACTTCTCTCGAACTGGCTTGTTGACAAGTTTTGCAGTCACTCAGTTGCAGTGCTGATCAGTGTATACTGACAGTGGAGGAGTCCATGCTGTGAAAATACACTAACACCGGCAGTGGCAGCAATTCCTCCTCCAGCTTGCTTGTGTGGATGGGAGAATCCATGCATGTGTGGCCAGCCTAAAACTATTGTTTTCGGTTCCCTTGACCTAAACGAGTACCACAAGGGAAGCCCAGCTGAAAGGGAAGCTCTGTCATTTCTCCAGAGGAGGGCTTTAAAAGGAAAAGGTTGATCTGTTCACCTGCCAGGCTCTCCGTCTTTAGGCATCTAAGCTCTGCAGGTTCCTGGGTTACGTCATGGTGGAATTTCCAGAAATTGTGGAAATTGTAGAAAGGTGCAGTCCTGCTCATTGATCCCCCGGTCCTTTTAATTCTCATACTGTATAAGTGCAGTCCCACTCATTTATCACCCTGTCCTTTTTATTCCCATACTATATCAGTGTGGTCCCACTCATTGATCCCCCGGTCCATTTCATTCCCATATCATATCAGTGCGGTCCCACTCATTGATCCCCCTGTCCTTTTCATTCCCATACTGTATCAGTGTGGTCCCACTCATTGATCCCCCTATCCCTTTCATTTCCATGTCATATCAGTGTGGTCCTGCTTACTGATCCCCCTGCCCCTTTCATTCATATAGTGTATCAGTGCAGTCCCACTCATTGATCCCCCTGTCCTTGCCATTCCCATTTCATATCAGTGCGGTCCCACTCAATGATCCCCCTGTCCTTTTCATTCCCATATCATATCAGTGCGGTCCCACTCATTGATCCCCCTGTCCCTGCCATTCCCATATCATATCAGTGCGGTCCTACTCAATGATCCCCCTGTCCTTTTCATTCCCATATCATATCAGTGCGGTCCCACTCATTGATCCCCCTGTCCCTGCCATTCCCATATCATATCAGTGCGGTCCCACTCAATGATCCCCCTGTCCTTTTCATTCCCATATCATATCAGTGCGGTCCCACTCATTGATCCCCCTGTCCTTGCCATTCCCATATCATATCAGTGCGGTCCCACTCATTGATCCCCCTGTCCCTGCCATTCCCATAGTGCGGTCTGGGCTGATCTGTCAAGTTGCCATTCGCCAGGTGAGTGAGCTGCACAGATCAGTCAACAATGACACACAGCTGACCACTTACCGGTCTCAGGGTCCTATAAGCTGCACTCAGTGACCGCCGAGTCCTTCCATCGTCCCAAGTTTATCTTCTTTGTTCAGACTTGTCCTTGGCGTTGTTCCTTTAGAGTTTCTTGTACATTCCTTGGATTGGTTCAGCAGGTTCCGTCACTTCTCTGCCTCTCTCCAGATCTCAGCAGTCTCTTTTACTGACAGCGAGTGTCTCTGACCTGGCCGATCGATGATCGCAGGGTCCCTGTGCGGTCTCCCAGAGCTCAGTGACTGCTGTGAGTGACTGAACTCCCTTTCTCTGGTTAGTGGCGGTGTTACAGAAGCACTTCCCACACTGATATTAACCCTCCCTGCACCGCTCTCCAGAAACTGAACTCGGGAAAGTCTCCGGCGCTTTGCTAGAAGTAAGGCCAGCAGGGACTGGCTTCTTATTTGAACCATTACCAGCTTATGTTTAGTCAAAGTGTATCTAAACCCAACAAGAATGTGATATATTGCAGCTTACCAATCAGTAGACTTCATGGACACATTTGTTTTCTTATTTTAGTCTGTTTTCACCTGGGGATCTGGCCAGTAACGCACCTCCTGTATTCTGGATGAAGGAGCACAGGGGGCACAGCAGCCAGCAGCACTGTCAGTCTGGGGAGAAGGGCGTGTTAAATGTACTAGCAGATTTAGATACAGTAACAAATAGAAGCCTGATTCCTGAAAATACTTTTTAATCACTTACAGCAAACTTTTTTTTTTACCTTTTGGGATAAAGGTTTTATATAAATAAATAAAAGCTGACCATTGTAAGCACCCCTGTCAATGGGAAATGGTTTGTCTCAACCCCCCTAACTGCTACATTTGCATGAGAGCTTGTTCTTTTGCAAAACAACAGGCTTACTAGCCGGATCACCAGGTGAAAATAAAGGAAAGAGGGCCTAAAAAGAAAACTAATGCAGCCATCACGTCTAAGAATTGGTAAGCTGCAATCAGGGGCGGACTGACCATTCGAGCACTCGGGCACTGCCCGAGGGCACGGGGTCAGTAGGGGGCCCCATGAAATGCCCCTGGTACCTTTTATAGGCTTTTTTGGGTGTGCTTTGAGTGTGGGCAAGGACACAGAGGCCCCATGATTACCTATTACCCGGGGGCCCCATGAGTTGTCAGTCCGCCCCTGGCTGCAATATAATAAATGTTTGCTGAGTTTAATACTGCTTTCATATATTGCAGCTTTCCTTAGATGTGGACATTAAATGCGGTTTCTTTTTTTCACACTCTTTTCGTTTGTTCTTTTCACCTGGTGATCCTGCCAGGGATACCTGTCCTAGGGTGACAACCATACTGCATCTGGCAGGAGCAGTGTTGTCACTAGAAAGAGAGGGTGTTAGTACTATAGAACACCTCCCCCTCTCCATAATAGAGGGAGGTGTTTTGTAGTCCACATGTAACAGCACTAACTGATAATAGTCCAGAAGCAGAGAGAACAGGAAGTTACCACAAATTCCTGGCCGGATGAACTTTTATTTTTCCACTCGTCAAGTGGATATATTAAAATGCTTTCAATAGCCTATTTACAAGAAAGCAAGTAAGAGAAGTTCATTGTTACTGTTTATATACACGTTTAGGACTTGTTCATACTAGTGGTTGGGGGAGTTAAATTCCTTGGTTGAGCCGTGGTTTTACCACCCCTCAACCGCTCCCCTTTTAGCTGCATAGGCAGTGGCCAGGGTGTAAAATGCTGTGGCTGCAATGCTTTGCTTCATGGCCACTGCAGAAATGATGGTCCCTGTTGCTTTCAGTGGGCATAGTCTTCAGGCTGCTCTGCAAGTGCCCTGCAAATGTGCTGGTGTGGTGAATAAGGGGTTAAAGCAAATGAGGAGGAGGCGATACAACGCCTCCTCACTGCCTGTCAAATGCTCTCTGGAGAGTGGTCCAAACTCAGATCGCTCTTCAGAGACCTAGACTGCTGTGAATGAGCCCTTAAGGTGCATTCATATATTTGGTAAAACCAAACGGATGAGTTGCTGCTTTACCACCCCCGACTGCCCTACCTGAACACAGGCATGCGATTGCTCAGTATTGTACACATGCCATGGCCGTGGCAAAAATAAAACGACATGTTGCATTTGATTGGCAGCCAAAGCGATCCAGTCTATGGAAATGGGCTGCCCTATGCTCCTGCTCCTTTTCAGGCAACAAGTGTCATGTGAATGCTAAAGGCGTGATTTGCCATGATTGCTGTGCAGGGGCAGACTGACAACTCATGGGGCCCCCGGGCAATAGGGGATCATGGGGCCCGTGTCCTTGCCCAAACTCAAAAAAGCCTATGAAAGGGTACCAGGGGCATCTCATGGGGCCCCCTACTGACCCCGGGCCCTCAGGCAGTGCCCGAGTTTCCAAATGGTCAGTCTGCCCCTGTTGCTGTGCCATCCTGTCGTGCGACAGTAGCGGCAGAATCACATTGAAGGACAATGTCACTCAAACATTTTGTTGTGCTGTGATTGCCATGCGATTCCAAATTATGAAGTGTGAGTGAAGCTTTAGAGTTTGCAGTATGTCCACTATAAAGGAGATCCTTGGTCCTCTTTCTGGACAGTGCTGATTGGCCCTGTGCACCCTTCCAAAGGAAAAAAAACTCTCTAGCAATACACACTAAACTGAGCATGTGCAAAGTGACTCCAAAGACTCTGTTTTATCAGGAGATGAGTCAGGGACAATGAAAGAAGGGGAGGATCAGAGAAGCCAGGATCCAACAGTCTTTTTACACAGGATTAACCCCTTAGGTTCCACAGTGAGTATAACAAGCATGCTCTACTGCATATACAGACTGATTCTACTGTTGTGGGTTTAGTAACACTTTAACATGGTTTCTTATGGGTCAGGTTCACATCTGTGTGTTTTTCCCTAGTGCGTTTTTTGAAAAAGGTCAGTGACTTTTTTCCCGCAGCAGGTTGTTTTTGGTTCAATTGAACTCAATGGAAACACAGCAGACACACATAAAAAATGCAGCGCATTTCTGTTTCGTTTTTGCTGGTTTCTCCTGCAAGACAACAGACACCTCCAAAAAAGCGAAATGCATTAAAAACACGTTAAAAATGTGTCAAAAACACAAGGGAAGAAAAACGCAAAATACACTGGGAAATGAATCTACTGCAACTTGCACAGGTGTAAACCAGGCCTAAGAAACTATGAAAACATTCTAGCATGCTTTCATTTACAGAACACTCTCCCTCTGGTGAAACTTTACAATGTATTTTCATTCCTGAGCTCAGGGCAGAATATTTCCACACTGATATATTGTATACTTTTCACTTACCAGTCAGTGCAGAGTTTCCCTCATTGTTATTTTGTACATTTCTAAAATACCAACTGCCTACTCCCGGAAGTAAATACCCAATGTGTGTTTTCCTTAGTGAATTGACTTTTATAATTTATCTCTTGTTTTTTGTGGTATTTATCTCACATTTGATATTTTAATTTGATGAATTGACTCTTTTATTATCTCATGCAGTATTTCAGAAACATTAGTCACGTGAACGTGCATAATTGAGAGCATGGGAAAGAGCTGGGAGATCTGTTGGAGCCATAGATCAGAGAAGGACATTGAACTTGGATAATGGAGAGCAGATAGGTAAGAGCTGGGAGATCTGTTGGAGCCATAGATCAGAGGAGGACATTGATCTTGGATAATGGACAGCAGATAGGTAAGAGCTGGGAGATCTGTTGGAGCCAGGGGCGGACTGACAACTCATGGGGCCCCCAGGCAACAGGAGATCATGGGGACCCTGTGTCCTTGCCCAAACTCAAAAAAGCCTATGAAAAAGGTACCAGGGGTATCTCATGGGGCCCCCTACTGACCCCGGGCCCTCGGGCAGTGCCCGAGTTTCCAAATGGTCAGTCTGCCCCTATTTGGAGCCATAGATCAGAAAACGACATTGAAGTTAGATAATGGACAGCAGATAGGTAAGAGCTGGGAGATCTGTTTGCGCCAAAGATCAGAGGAGTACATTGATATTGGATAATAGAGAGCAGATAGGTAAGAGCTGTGAGATATGTTGGAGCTGAAGATCAGAGGAGGACATTGAACTTGGATAATAGAGAGCAGATAGGTAAGAGCTGGGAGATCTGCTGGAGCCGAAGATCAGAGGAGGACATTGAAGTTGGATAATGGGCAGCAGATAGGTAAGAGCTGGGAGATCTGTTGGAGCCAAAGATCAGAAAAGGACATTGAAGTTGGATAATAGAGAGAAGATAGGTAAGAGCTGGGAGTTCTGTTGGAGCCAAAGATCAGAAAAGGACATTGAAGTTGGATAATAGAGAGCAGATAGGTAAGAGCTGGGAGCTCTGTTGGAGCCAAAGATCAGAAAAGGACATTGAAGTTGGATAATAGAGAGCAGATAGGTAAGAGCTGGGAGCTCTGTTGGAGCCAAAGATCAGAAAAGGACATTGAAGTTGGATAATAGAGAGCAGATAGGTAAGAGCTGGGAGATATGTTGGAGCCGAAGATCAGAAGAGGACATTGAACTTGGATAATGGACAGCAGACAGGTAAGAGCTGGGAGATCTGTTGGAGCCGAAGATCAGAGGAGGACATTGAACTTGGATAATGGAGATCAGATAAGTAAGAGCTGGGAGATCTGCTGGAGCTGAAGATCAGAGGAGGACATTGAACTTGGATAATGGAGAGCAGATAGGTAAGAGCTGGGAGATCTGCTGGAGCCCAAGATCAGGGGAGGGTGTTGGACTTGGATAATGGAGAGTGGATAGGTGAGATCTGAGAGATCAGATAGAGAGTGCATGACAGGTTTCAGCTGAACTGGATCATGGAGAGAAGGGAGCAGCTGGTGTAAATTATGGATGTGAAGTGGGAGAGGGGAAAGAGAAGAACACTGGGTAGAAGGGACAGATGGGGCACAAACTGCCTTGTACCCTCAAACTTAGATGTCGATTTTGTCTTTTCTATTTAATTGGAAAAGTTACTAGCAGTAAATGGCTTTTCCCACTTGCCACAGCCCTAAATGATAGTTCATTGTTGTACTTATAGAAGTCTTTAGAGGCATATGTATAAGGCAGTTATTCTAACATTCACCAAACATTTCCTGCAAGTGCATCTTCCTCTGCTTAAAATACAGTGCTTGATCCACACCAGTGAATGTTTGGTCAAAATAGCCCTGACTGCTTTATAAATATTCCTAGAAGTATTCCTTAGGAAAATACACAAATTGTGCAGGCTAAATCAGAGAAAACGTTATATTTACCCCCTTATTATTATACAGGATTTATATAGCGTCAACAGTTTGCGCAGCGTTTTACAAACTGCAAGAGGAAACAGAGGGCCCGGCTCGTTAGAGCTTACAATCTAGGAGGAAGGGTTGAGTGATACAAAAGGTAATAGCTGTTGGATGAGCTGATGGAGGAAAAAAAAAGGCAGGTTACTAGTTAGAAGCAGGATAGGCGTCTTTGACCACTTGCCCTTCAGAGGATTCCCCCCCCCCCCCTTCCTGACCAGGCCATTTTCTGTGATAAGGCGCTGCGTTACTTTAATTGACAATTGCACGATCATGCAACGCTGCAACTAAATTACATTTATGTCCTTTTTTTCCCACAAATGGAGCTTTCTTTTGGTGGTATTTGATCACCTCTGTGTTTTTCTTGTTTGCCCTATAAACAAAAAAAGACTGACAGTTTTGGAAAAAAAAACAATATCCAGTAAAAAAAATGTAAAAAATCAAATTTCATCATAAATTTAGGCCAAAATGTATTCTGCTGCATGTTTTTGCTAAAAAAAAAATCCCAATAAGTGTAAATTAATTGGTTTACATGAAAGTTATAATGTCTACAAATGGCAGTATATATATTGGAATATTTTTTTATATACTAGAAGAATATCTGTTAGTCTGCCTGAAATGCTCTCAGCTCTTAAGTGCTTTTGGGTTGACATCATGCATTTTGGTGCATTGGTGTCAGCCCTGCCCAGCTATCGTTTGCTAAATTATTCAAATCTTCCTCCTAGCTTATTCTTTACAACATAGAGAACATTACGCACAGGGCACAGGACAGCTCTAACTTTCTGAAATGATCAACACTTACTTTTTTGCACTTAAAGGCTAAGTTCACATTTTCTAGAGAATAGTTAAGGGGCTCCAGTAGATATAAAAAAAAACTGTGCACCTTTGTAAAATTTTTCAATAATTGTATTGTATTACCTGTAGGCCATTGGGTTCCCCTGGAATCCTGGTCAAAAAATCCCAGTCAATAACCCCATGTCTGCTTTATTGCTAGTAATTGAAGTATTACAGAAGCAAAATCCAATGGTTTTCATATCATAGCACTAAGGCAGGACATGTGTATTGCTAACTGGCCTACAGGTATGACAATAAATCTCATGAATATTTTACAAAGCTGCACAAATTTTATATACCTGTTGGAGGTTATTGACCGCATTCTATTTTCTGGTAAAGATGGCCATTTTATTAGGGTTTACACACACTTTAACCATCCATCACCATATCAGCCTGTCCCCCCATTGGTCAGGTGACTCTCATGGTGAGGAGTGGGGGGGAGATTTACTAAAACTGGTGCACATAGAATCTGGTGCAGGTGTGAATAGTAGCCAATCACCTTCTAACTTCAGCTTGTACAATTAAAGTGTTACTAAGCCCAGGACCCTGCATTCACTATATCTGTTCTCCACGGACCCTGCATTCACTATATTTGGTCTCCTCGGACCCTGCATTCACTATATCTGGTCTCCCCGGACCCTGCATTCACTATATCTGGTCTCCTCGGACCCTGCATTCACTATATCTGGTCTCCTCGGACCCTGCATTCACTATATCTGGTCTCCTCGGACCCTGCATTCACTATATCTGGTCTCCCCAGACCCTGCATTCACTATATCTGGTCTCCACAGACCCTGCATTCACTATATCCGGTCTCCCCGGACCCTGCATTCACTATATCTGGTCTCCCCAGACCCTGCAATCACTATATCCGGTCTCCCCAGACCCTGCAATCACTATATCCGGTCTCCCCGGACCCTGCATTCACTATATCTGGTCTCCCCTGACCCTGCATTCACTATATCTGCTCTCCCCAGACTCTGCATTCACTATATCTGCTCTCCCGGACCCTGCATTCACTATATCTGGTCTCCCACAGTACACAGAACATGGAAATGCAATTATTTTATTAAATATAAACTACTAAATACCTTTTCTCATCAGCAGTTAGAGCAGAACAACATGTGAGGCTGCTGGATGTGATGTACAAACTGAGGCTACATAGAGTTTATACAGCACATCCAGCATCCTCACAAGTTAGAAGTGTTATGTTAAAGTGTACCAAAAGCTGGAATTCAGCTTTAACAGTGAACAGTGCAGTCTCCTGTCATTCTGTTAGCTTGGAGAAGAAAGCGGGAGGAAGAAAAGGTAATGCTTTGCAATCCTAGGCTACAGGTCTGTGTGTTTCTATTGATGCACACAGTGTAGGGAGACATAGCTCTAGTCCATGCTTGGAAGAGTGGCTCCATAGGATGCTGCAGGAACATAGGCAAGGAATAAAGTGATAAAGAAGAGGCCTCCTCAGCAAGTGAGTACATCAGCTGCTGGGAGTGCTTTAATATCACTTTAAAACAGTATTAAGCCCAAAACCAAACATTTATTATATTGCAGCTTACCAATTCTTAGATGTGATGGCTGAGTTCTTTTTTATGCTTCCTTTCCTTTATTATCACCTGGTGATCCTGCCAATAAGTCTGCTTTTTTAACAGACCTAGCTGTCCTGCAGATGTAGCAGTTAGAGGGATGAGATAAACCATTTAACACTGATGGGGGTACTTACAATAATCAGCGTGTATTTATTTATGTAAAACCTTTATCCCTGAAGCAAAGAAACTGATGTAACCGCTTATAAAGTGTTAACTGGAGTTTGGCTTCAATTTATTAGTGTATAAATCTTCTAGTCCATCTAACACTACCCTTCTCCGTAGACTGACAAAACTGCTGCCCAAAGGTATCTTTGTTGCTCCTTCATCCAGAGTGGGGGCACCCTAATACAGGATGTGTGTTCCTGGCCAGATCACCAGGTGAAAACAGAGGGAACAAAAGTCCAAAAAAGAAAACTAATGCAGCCACCATATCTAATGTTTGGTAAGCTGCAATATATTAGATTTTTGGTTTGGGGTTTAATACTGCTTTAAATCAGTCATGGTCTGATGACTTGTTAGGCTTGACCTGTTTTTTCCCCCCCAATTTTCGTTTTTCCTACTGGCACAAGGAAAACAGTTCAGAGCCTCTGAATCACTGTCAAAGACAAAGGATCGCCAATCCTTTTGAATCATTTTACTGATGTTTGCTAAGCAGGGTGGAATGTGTCTTGGTATTTTCAGGACTCTGGAAAGCATGTAGGAAAAGTTCGTCTAGAAAAAGGAAATGATCATGTTTTACATTCAGTGCGAGGAATGACAAATCTTATATATCTCCACCATAGCTAATCAACACATCTATTTCATGATATCGTGTAGCTACATTCTATACTCTTCCCCTTCCATCTGAAATAAAAGAGGAAGCTTGCAGCACATATTACCACATTTCTGTTGCAAAAGAATTAAACTCTGCAAGATTCAGAATAAGTTACACAGTACTGGAAATCCTTTCCCTCTGAGCTCCCCCCATTACTGCCGGAGTAAAGTTTGCTCGAGCTCAGTGTTAGCACTTCGTTATACATATCCAAAATAAAACACACGGCAAATCAAGTAAATATAACCTAGCAAGAAAAAAACGAATGGGGTTTTAAAGGTACCAAACCATATGAAACAATATCAATTGTACAAAAGATAGGAAACAAAAGATAAAAAAGAATTTAACACCTTTTATTCAGTTTAAAAAAACTACCATATTGGTGGAACAGGACAGTCAAACACATAAATGGAGGATCATAAAACTTCAAATGTTTTAAATGAACAGAACTACAATTGGTAGCCTGACTACAATACATATTGTTGCTGATACCTAAGACGTTGGAGTGGCATCATAGGTATCAGTTTACATATTAGTGGATAGCTACAACCTTGAAGTAGGAATTGATGCTTGAACCAGCAAACACAAATGCTCCTCCGCTTGGGGATGGACTTGATGCAGGCTGCAACCACATCAAGAATGTCCTGGAACATGCACACCTTGCTGCCCTCAAATGGACCAGGGGAATCCAAATACACTGAATGAGGTAACTGATACCTAGGATGCTACTTAACGTCTTAGGTGTCAGCAACAATATGTAGCAATATATCAACCAAGCATCAATTCCTGAATGAGGAAAGAACAAAGAGAGGGCGCACAGGCCTAGTGCATTACCATAAAAAATGTTTAATAAGAAATAAAATAGGTGTTGTACTCACAAACGAGAATAAAGTCAAGGCACATCATAAAAGAACAGCTGGGTCAACACCGTGCTGAGTAACAGTCCGTAATGGGGAATGTAGACATCCAATAGGCTGACGCGTTTCGAGGACTGAGGAAGAGGCAAGTTCTCGAAACGCGTCAACCTATTGGATGTCTTCATTCCCCATTACGGACTGTTACTCAGCGCGGTGTTGACCCAGCTGTTCTTTATGATGTGCCTTGACTTTATCCTCGTTTGTGAGTACAACACCTATTTTATTTCTTATTAAACATTTTTTATGGTAATGCACTAGGCCTGTGCGCCCTCTCTTTGTTCTTTCCTCATTCAGGAATTGATGCTTGGTTGATATATTGCTACATATTGTTGCTGACACCTAAGACGTTAAGTAGCATCCTAGGTATCAGTTAACATATTAGTAGATAGCGCCAGCCTTGAAATATGAAATATATTCCGACACGTTTCACAGGACAATGCCTGATGGGATTGCACACCCCAACCAGGACAGTCCCCAAAATACGACAAATTAAAGAAAGAAACCATTAGGCAGATCATAGCTAGAAATGACCGCGGCACTTTATTGGTGTTACACAAAATAAACCACGTATATACTACAATAACTGTTGATGAGATTCAACACGCAAAATATAATAAAACACCCTCTTCTGGCTCAGTTATTGGAACTCAAGCCATCACATACAACATATGAACTCTGAAAATGTCCCCAGGGGGACAGCACCAAACAACACGTGATAAAAACGGGGGGGGGGGGGGAGGGGAAGGGAACTCTTCTGCTTGCAGGCTGGCCACTTATCCAAACGATCCAAGTGCCCCTTATATCCTGTCCGCCAATGCTCCAGAAACTTCCGTGACTCCCGATTGGATCCCTGGAATTCTGCTTAACAAAATTTAAAGTGGCTAACACCAAATTTCCCCACACGTGACAAACCCACCATTTACAACTTCAAACAAGCCCATTTGAAAGGGGAGGGGTGGGGGACGGTCGCAATCCCACAAAAGTGGTCTCAAAGGTTTGTGCCCACTTTTGGCCATTCTTCAGGGAAACAAAGCACAGGTTCCTACAATAACGCAAAAATGCCTTTGTACCTATTACCAGCCAACCCATGGAATGACATCTGAGTATCCTGAAGAGAGTGATATCTTGGTGTATGGGAGACGGTGATTGTTATCTTTAAGCAATTTAGCCAACCATGAGAATGGGGGGCATATTTATCTGGTGAGTACACACCCAAAATGGGGGGGCACCTTATTTTGCACACATGGTAAACTTTCCTGGATAACTTTAAGAGTTTTTGGGTTCATTAAGGACTTTATTTAGGACTTTTTCCCATCAAAAGTTATATTTTGATATTCAAGTTATATTTTCTTATTCATTTTATAATATTTTGCGCTACTTAACCACTTTAATGTTGTTTTTTTTGGGTCACCATGAAATGATGCTTAGTTAATATATTCTGACACACGTTTCACGGGACAATGCCCACTTCTTCAGGGAAGCAAAGCACAGATTCCTACAATAAAGCAAGAATAGATCCAATAACATATTATGGATATATGGCCATACATACTGTAAATTTGAGAGACAGTAAAAATAAAAGGCTTAACAGCGTTTACCAGTTGACAACACTGATGACCTCCCATATGGCCTGTGCATGGTATGTGGGACATATATTATTATTATTATACAGTATTTATAAAGCGCCAACAGTTTGCTCAGAGCTGTACATTACAATGGGAGACAATACATGAGACAGTACAATAATAATACAATGCAATACATGAGGGGTTCGATGGCCCTGCTCCTTGGAGCTTACAATCTAGGAGGGAGGGGAGAGTGGTACAGGAGGAAAAGGTATGGAGGATGGAGTGGTAGGAAGAGTGGAGGAGATCGTCAATTAGCAGGGGACGGGGTAGGCTTCCCTGAAGTGGTGGGTTTTCAGGGTGCGCCTTAAGGAGAGGAGAGTAGGTGATAATCTGATGGATTGGGATAGGGAGTTCCAGAGGATGGGTGATGCCCTGGAGAAGTCCTGGAGGCGGGCATGGGAGGAGGAGACCAGGGAACTAGAGAGAAGGAGGTCTTGTGAGGAGCGAAGAGTGCGTGTTGGGTGGTATTTGGATATTAGGTCGGTGATGTAGTTTGGGGCAGTATTATGGACAGCTTTGTACGTCAGTGTTAGCATTTTGAATTTGATCCGTTGGTCAATCAGAAGCCAGTGGAGGGATTGGCAGCGGGGGGTGGCGGAAACGGTTGGTAAGGTGGATGAGTCTGGCTGCCGTATTCAGGATCGACTGAAGCGGGGATAGCCTGTGGTGAGGCAGGCCAGTGAGGAGGGAGTTGCAGTAATCGAGTCGTGATATGATGAGGGAGTGGATGAGTTGCTTAGTGGTTTCTGGGGTTAGGAACGTGCAGATTTTGGCGATGTTGTGGAGGTGGAGTCTACATGAGTTTGTTAGCGATTTAACTTTGGGCTGGAAGGATAGATTGGAGTCAAGAATGACACCAAGTACTCTGGCTTGCGGGGTGAGCCTGATGGTGGCATATATCTCCCACCTTGATGAAAAAAGGTCCTCCAGCAAGTAATATGGAGTAGCCGCCAGTCAAAAATAGATGTGAACCCACTTATGGAAAGCAGAAATATCATTCTAAAGAATTGCAGAATACAGTGGTCAGTGGCGACCAACGGCAAATCAAGAAAAAAAAAACAGTGTGGGACCCCTTCCCCCCAATCCATACCAGGCCCTTTAGGTCTGGTAGGAAGGTTAGGAGGGACCCCCACAGTAAAAAATAAAAAAAAAGTGCATGGGGTTTCCCCCTAAAAGTCGTATCAGGCCCTTTAGGCCTGGTAGGACTTTTAAGGGGATCCCCACCCCCAACAAATTGAGAAAAAAAGCATGGGGTCCCCCTAAATTCCTACCAGACCCTTGATCCGAGCACAGGCCTTGAAGGGCAGAAAAGGGGGGGCAATCAAGAGCCCCCCCTCCCTGCGGCTTACCAGGTCCCGTGTCCTTGGCATGGGGATGCTGTCCCCATGCTGATGGGGACAAGGGCCTCTTCCCCACAAGCCTGGCCCGGTGGTTGTGGGGGTCTGAGGGCAGTTGGGCTCATTAGCATCAGGGTACCCCTTTAAGTAAGGGGGCACCCTGATGCTGCCTCCCCTTGTGAATGAGTAAGGGGTACTTGTAACCTTACCCACTCACTAAAGGGTTACATTTAGAAAAAATAAAGATGCCAGCTTTTTGAAAAATTCCTTTACTTGAACAAAAAACAAAACAGTTTTTGACAAGTCCTTTAATTTAAAAAAAAAAAGCAAAAAAAAATGGTTTCATCAATGTAATCCATCATCAATCACGGCATCCAGCATTGTCCTGATGATGCTAAACTCGCCGAAATAAAAAAACCTGATGCCTGCCGACCCGTCCACACCCGCCGAGCACTCAACGCAATATAACAGGTCTGACAGTTGCCGGTAAGATGTAAACAATTGGAGGAGCTAGTGGTGACGTTGGCGGTCACCGCATGCTTTTCCCCCTCCCATTTTTATGGGGTGGGTTTCCCCTTAAAAGGCATACCATGCCTAAAGAGCCTGGTATGGCTTTTAGGGGGAACCCCACACACTTTAATAAAAAAAAAAAAAATTACTGTGGGGTCCCTCTTAACTTTCCTACCAGACCTAAAGGGTCTGGAAGGGATTGGGGGGGACCCTATGCTGTTTTTTTTAAATAAATTAATAAAAATTTCATTTTTTTTTTAAATGTCAGTCCTGCTGCAACAGGTTCTATACATTGTACAGATGTGCAACTTTGCAGGTAGTTTAAGGGGATCTCCCAGGCATGATATTTAAAGGAATTTTTCCTTTTTTTTAACTTTGCGCAATGAAAAGAGACTGCCCCTTTAAAAATGGTACTTTTTGACATTTTTTTTACTGATTCATGTCCCGCGGGGCAGTACCCGAGTCCCCATACCTCTTTTATGGCCAATAACTTGCATATAAGACTTCAAAATGTCTTATGTAGTCCTATAGACTTGCATTGAGTTCGAAGTTTGCGTTCCAAAGTTTGACCGCGAACCGAACGCAGGTGTGTTTGTATTTTAAAACAAGGTTTTGATTTTTCTGTAGAATACGGTCATGTACTGGATGTTTTGGGGCACTGCAACATGTTTAAGAATGTAATTTTAGTATCTTGCTCTGTCCTCCCCTCCTGTTTAGTGCTAGTGAGTTTAGTCCTAGCTAAACCCTCTCCACTTCTTCCATGTTCCCCCAGTCAGTGTTAGTTATTCACAGAGACAGGGCTTAGGAAACACATTGTCTTCTTACACTTCAAAAGACTGGAAAACACCCTCTGTGCTGCAAATACTGAAACACTGGGTTAGATTCAACTTCTGTGTCCTATGGTGGAATTAAGCTACCTTAGAATGGTGCCAAATCAGTAGGTGCCCATACTGTCCAGACACAGAGTCTAAGGAGGTATGCCAATGCATAAAATGTCATTTGAAACAGAAGTGTTTATTAGTATTTGACAGCATTTATAGTAGAAGTACAGTGGGGAAAATAATTATTTGATCCCCTGCAGATTTTGAAGTTTGCCCCCTTACAAAGAAATGAAGGGTCTATAATTTTTATCATAGGTGGATATAAAAAGTCTACACACCCCTGTCAAAATGTCAGGTTTCTGTGATGTAAAAAAATGAGACAAAGATAAATAATTTCAGAACTTTTTCCACCTTTAATGTAACCTATAAACTGTACAACTCAAAAGAAAAACAAAACTGAAATCTTTTAGGTGGACGGAAGTAAAAATAAAAAACTAAAATAATATGGTTGCATAAGTGTGCATACCCTTAAACTAATACTTTGTTGAAGCACCTTTTTTATTTTATTCCAGCACTCAGTCTTTTTGGGTATAAGTCTATCAGCATGGCACATCTTGGCAATATTTGCCCACTCTTCCTTGCAAAAACACTCAATCTGTCAGATTGGGAGGGCAACTCCTGTGCACATGATTCAGTCCTGGGCTCTGGCTGGGCCATTCCAAAACTTTCATCTTCTTCTGGTGAAGCCATTCGTTTGTTGATTTGGATGTATGTTTTGGGTCGTTGTCATGCTGAAAGATGAAGTTCCTCTTCATGTTCAGCTTTCTAGCAGAAGCTTGAAGGTTTTGTGCCAATATTGACTGGTATTTGGAATTGTTCATAATTCCCTCTACCTTGACTAAGGTCCCAGTTCCAGCTGAAGAAAAACAGCCCCGAATCATGATGCTGCCACCACCATGCTTCACTGCGTGTATATTGTTCTGCTGGTGATGTACAGTTTTGTTTTTGCGCCAAACATATCTTTTGGAATTATGGCCAAAAAGTTCAGCCTTGGTTTCATCAGACCATAACCCGTTTTCCCACATGCTTTTGGGAGACTTCAGATGTATTTTTGCAAAATTTAGGTGGACTTGGATGTTTTTCTTCATAAGAAAAGGCTTCCACCTTGCCACTCTACCTCATAGCACAGACTGAGATTGTTGACACATATAACACACTGTCGGTACTTGCCAGATATTCCTGCAGCTCCTTTACTGTTACTGTAGGCCTCTTGGCAGCCTCCCAGTCCAGTTTTCTTCTCATCAATTTTGGGGGGACATCCAGTTCTTGGTAAGGTCACTGTTGCACCATATTTTCTCCACTTGATGATGACTGTCTTCACTGTGTTCCATGGTATATCTAATGCCTTGGAAATTCTTTTGTACCCTTCTCCTGACTGATACCTTTTAACAATGAGATCCCTCTGATGCTTTAGAAGCTCTCTGCGGACCATGGCTTTTGCTGTAGGATGCAACTAAGAAAATGTCAGGAAATACCTACTAGAACAGCTGAACTTTATTTTGGGTTAATCAGAGGCACTTTAACCACTTGCCTACCAGGCACTTATACCCCCTTATTTACCAGGCCAATTTTCAGCTTTCAGCGCTGCCGCACTTTGATTGACAATTGCACGGTCATGCAACATTGTACCCATATGAAATTTTGATCATTTTTTTCTCACAAATAGAGATTTCTTTTGGTGGTATTTAATCGCCACTGGGCGCTTTACTTTTTGCGCTATAAATAAAAAAGTGCAAAAAATTTGAAAAAAAAAAAAAAAAAGTTTCTTTGTTTCTATTATAATATTTTTCAAACAGGCATTTTTTCTCCTTCACTGATGTGCGTTGATGAGGCAGCACTGATGGGCACTGATAGGCAGCACTAAAGGGCACTGATAGGCAGTACTAATGAGGTGGCACGGATAGGCGGCACTAATATGCAGCACTGATAGGCGGCACTGATAGGTGACACTGATGATGGGTACTGATAGACGGCACTGACTGGCATCACTGCTGGGCACTGACTGGCGGCACTGACTGGCACAACTCCTGGGCACTGACTGGTGGCACTGACTGGCAGCACTGCTGGGCTGCACTGGTGGGTGGCACTGGTGGGCAGCACTAGTGGGTGGGCACAGGTGGGTGGCACAGGTGGGTGGCACTGGTGGGCACAGGTGGGTGGGCACAGGTGGGTGGCACTGCTGGGCACATGTAGGTGGCACTTCTGGGCACAGGTAGGTGACACTGCAGAGTGGCACAGGTGGGTGCACTGCTGGGCACAGGTGGGTGATCCGCTGGGCACAGGTGGGCGGGGCTAGTGGGCGCACTGCTGGGCACAGGTGGGCGGAACTTGCGGGTGGCACTGCTGGGCACCGATCATCAGGGCACTGATTACACTGTTCAACAGGTAAAAAGTTTTGGGCATAAAATTAGCTAATCTTACATAATTTTGGGGTGCTGAAAACGAAAATGACCCTAAAAAATGTTGATTGGCTCTAGTTTCCATGATATATTCACCCATCTAATGATGTAAGCCATTCAAAATTATGATGCAACTTCAGCTGCATATTGCGCAATTGATACTGGTGACCAATAGAAAATTGCATGTATACTGAGATGATGCAATATTAGCCTTTAATTGCATCACTTCACTGCATAAAAGCTGCAGTATCTGTAGCTGATTGTAGTTCGACAGCGTCTTTACATTTCGTTTTATGCTTATATAGGCTACTCAGTAATGCCTCGAACTTGTGTGAATAAAGCAGATAATTTCTGCTATATCTGCGGTGAAATAACTTTTATCTCACAAAAAAGGAGGATAACAGGAATGATTAAGAAAGCCTACAACTTGTATTTTGGCTGCAAGATAGGAGACCAGGACAAGAGCCGGGCAACACATATATGCTGCAATTCTTGTGGGACGGCACTGGAGCAATGGTTGAATGGAAAAAAGGCATCTATGCCTTTCGCTGTGCCAATGATTTGGAGAGAGCCAACAGATCATGTTAGTAATTGTTACTTTTGTATGGTGCCTCCAATTGTAAAAGGGCTAAATAAGAAGAAAAAGTTATCTGTGCACTATCCAAATATTCCATCGGCAATACGTCCAGTTCCTCATGGTGAGGGGCTACCAATTCCTAAAGCACCAGAATCCTTCGTGGTTGAGTCAAGTGAGGAAGAACCTGAAGCGTGTAGTCACGTGCAGTTGTAAAAGATAGCCCTTTCCTCGAATACAAGAGAAAAGCCAAGAGAAGCAAAACCGACACAAACTGAAGACAAAACTAGTGAGAATCTGTCAGGAATGGATTCAGCACTGGTGGTGGGACTCTCCTGCCGTGTGGGCTGCAGTACCAGAGCTGACCAGCGGGTGCTCTCAGCACTGGTGGTGGGACTCTCCTGCCGTGTGGGCTGCAGTACCAGAGCTGACCAGCGGGTGCTCTTAGCAGCCAGAAGCTCACAATCAGCCAAACCTGGGGCTGATTACAGAAAGGTGTATATAAGGCATGACCAGGCCTGTGCTCTGGGCCTTGGTGTATGTTTTCCCATGAGCCCCTGTATCCTGTTCCTAGTTCCTGTGAGAAGATACCTTGTTGCCGACCCTGCCTGATCCTGATTCCTATTGACCGTCTCCTGTTCTGACTACTGGCTCATCCCTGACCATCCTTCTGCCTGATCCTCTGTACTGCGCTGTCCGTGAGTTACTGAACCCGGCTTGTGACCTTGACCATTCTCTGCCTGCTCCTTTGATACCTTGCTGCCCGCACGTTGCTGACTTGGCCCGTCTGACCACGCTCACTACTCTGCCATCCATCCATCCTGCACGGATCCAGCCGTACCTGCACATACCTCTGGCGGATCCCTCTATCACTAGCAGGTGTACTCAGGGGCCGCGGCCTGGTTCCTGTCTGCTCCAAGTCCATCCCCACCATCAGGGGCCCTGGTGAATAGCAGACTGGGACTTAGACTCCGCGCCCTGGGGAATCCTGCCCTGAGGACCGCTAGAGGTACCACCAGGCAGTCGTTACAGAACCCTACGGCCGGCCTGACCGTTCTACCTCTCCAGCCCTGACTACGCCTGTGTTCCTGCACCTCCTAAGATTAGTGGAAGGTTAGTTTGCTCACTGTGCGTTTATATATATATCTGGGTGGCTAATAATAACCTGTATTATACTATACCTGAAACCTGCGTTTCCCTGTGTCAGTCCACACCTTTCTGGTCACTCCTTGATTCCTGACATCACACCAAGGCCTTTCCTGACCAGAAGTGGCTGCACAGGGAAGCCATCTTGACTTGTCGTGAAGGATGCATCCTGATGAGGTTATATATTTGTCTATGCTAGTCTTTGATGACAGAGAATATGCCTATAAGACTCTGCGGGAGTATACCCGGGATCAGCTGCTAGAGTGCATACGGGTCGCTCATTCCCTAGTAGGTCAGGACCTAGAGCTCTCTGAGGTGCAACCATTGATTCAGGCTTGTATTGAGTTGGCTTCATCTAGTACCCCTGAAAGCAGGGATGAATTTCTTCCTCCATTCAGGGCGAGTCAAATAATATCACTGGTATGGTTGTTGGAGGATGATCCGGATTGCTTCTTGGAGCATTATTCAGCATATTCACCACAGGTGCTAAAGAAGTGTATAAACGCAGTGCAAACTTTGATCAGACAGGCCTTGTGTAAGCTGAGCGTTGTCCAACCCTTACTGCAGACATGGTCAGACTTGTTACACCCAGCCTCAATCAGCTTGCAACGAACCAGTCCTGTTTCTCATTATTCCTCTGCTCAAAGCTCTTTTCCTGCATTCCCGACAGCACCCCCAGTGACAGCCCCCCCAGTGACAGCCCAGTATACCCAGCAATCTGCCACATGTCGGTACCCTACTCCCACTCACTGTACCATCCTGCCAGTTGACTCGGTGCCAGTTGACTCGGTGCCCGCTGTCGTACCAGTTGACTTGGTGCCAGTTGACTCGGTGCCCGCTGTCGAGCCAGATGACTTGATGCCTGATGATTCGGTGCCAGTTGACTTGGTGCCCGCTGTCGTACCAGTTGACTCGGTGCCAGTTGACTCAGTGCCCGCTGTTGAGCCGGATGACTTGATGCCTGATGACTCGGTGCCCGTTGTCGTACCAGTTGACTTGGTGCCAGTTGACTCGATGCCCGCTGTCGAGCCAGATGACTTGGTGCCTGATGATTCGGTGCCAGTTGACTTGGTGCCTGCTGTCGTACCAGTTGACTTGGTGCCAATTGACTCAGTGCCCGCTGTTGAGCTGGATGACTTGATGCCGGTTGACTCGGTGCCCGCTGTCATGCCAGTTGACTCGGTGCCCGCTGTCGTGCCAGTTGACTCGGTGCCCGCTGTTGAGCCGGATGACTTGATGCTTGATGACTCAGTGCCCGCTGTTGAGCCGGATGACTTGATGCTTGATGACTCGGTGCCCGCTGTCGTACCAGTTGACTCGGTGCCAGTTGACTCGGTGCCCGCTGTCGTACCAGTTGACTCGGTGCCAGTTGACTCGGTGCCCGCTGTCGTGCCAGTTGACTCGGTGCCCGCTGTCGTGCCAGTTGACTCGGTGCCCGCTGTCGTGCCAGTTGACTCGGTGCCCGCTGTCGTGCCAGTTGACTCGGTGCCCGCTGTCGTGCCAGTTGACTCGGTGCCCGCTGTCGTGCCAGTTGACTCGGTGCCCGCTGTCGTGCCAGTTGACTCGGTGCCCGCTGTCGTGCCAGTTGACTCGGTGCCCGCTGTCGTGCCAGTTGACTCGGTGCCCGCTGTCGTGCCAGTTAATTTGGTGCCTGCTGTCGAGCTTGGTGACCCGGTACCCGCGGTTCTGCTAGAAGGCTTGGTGCCCGCTGACGTGCCCGGTGACTCTGTGCCCGCTGTCGTGCCAGATGACTCGGTGCCCGCTGACGTGCCTCTGCCCGCTACACAGCCCGACATGCCAGCCCCTGATGTCCAGTTAAACTGGCCGATAACTGATACCCAGCCTGCTCCTGGAAATCCTGTGCCCAGTGACCTGCCTTCCTTGATTCTCCTACACAAAGAGAAGTCTACCAGCAGGAAACCCAGCCAGCCGGTTTACTCCGGCAGTAGGATATTCAGCCAGTTACCGGACCCGGGTGGTGGAACATTTTGCCCACTAAGGACTGTTTGGAGCATCCTGAGGCCGCTCCTTGAGGGGGGGGTTCTGTCAGGAATGGATTCAGCACTGGTGGTGGGACTCTCCTGCCGTGTGGGCTGCAGTACCAGAGCTGACCAGCGGGTGCTCTCAGCACTGGTGGTGGGACTCTCCTGCCGTGTGGGCTGCAGTACCAGAGCTGACCAGCGGGTGCTCTTAGCAGCCAGAAGCTCACAATCAGCCAAACCTGGGGCTGATTACAGAAAGGTGTATATAAGGCATGACCAGGCCTGTGCTCTGGGCCTTGGTGTATGTTTTCCCATGAGCCCCTGTATCCTGTTCCTAGTTCCTGTGAGAAGATACCTTGTTGCCGACCCTGCCTGATCCTGATTCCTGTTGACCGTCTCCTGTTCTGACTACTGGCTCATCCCTGACCATCCTTCTGCCTGATCCTCTGTACTGCACTGTCCGTGAGTTACTGAACCCGGCTTGTGACCTTGACCATTCTCTGCCTGCTCCTTTGATACCTTGCTGCCCGCACGTTGCTGACTTGGCCCGTCTGACCACGCTCACTACTCTGCCATCCATCCATCCTGCACGGATCCAGCCGTACCTGCACATACCTCTGGCGGATCCCTCTATCACTAGCAGGTGTACTCAGGGGCCGCGACCTGGTTCCTGTCTGCTCCAAGTCCATCCCCACCATCAGGGGCCCTGGTGAATAGCAGACTGGGACTTAGACTCCGCGCCCTGGGGAATCCTGCCCGGAGGACCGCTAGAGGTACCACCAGGCAGTCGTTACAGAACCCTACGGCCGGCCTGACCATTCCACCTCTCCAGCCCTGACTACGCCTGTGTTCCTGCACCTCCTAAGATTAGTGGAAGGTTAGTTTGCTCACTGTGCGTTTATATATATATATATATATATATATATATATATATATCTGGGTGGCTAATAATAACCTGTATTATACTATACCTGAAACCTGCATTTCCCTGTGTCAGTCCACACCTTTCTGGTCACTCCTTGATTCCTGACAGAATCCTAAGTATTAAAATGATTCAACTTAGCTTATGGCTATAATTTTTCTTGGTAATCCTATGCAATATATTATGCCATTTAGGCTTTGTTATGTAGTCAATATCACTTGCTTTATATTTGTGGAAAGACATCTATCTATATAATTATTGTGCATTATGTAGTCATTACGCCTATAATAGAAAACTTTCCTTTTACAGAAAAACTAGAGCCAATTGACAAATTTCATTGTTATATTTGAACTCAGAATGTGAAATTCATTAAGAAATGGATCCTTTTGTTTCCAAAACTGGCAAAAAATAAAAATTTGTTGAACAGTGTTATCAGTGCCCTGATGATCGGTGCCGATCCCCGCTCTGACAACTGCCGGTTCTCGGCAGTACTTTCCTCACGATCTGACAGCGTGAGGAAAGTGCAGCCGAGAACCGGCACTTGCATTTCCCTCTGATCAGCGTGTCATTGGATACCGCTGATCAGGTGGTAAAAGGCCGCTGTGATTGGCCTTTTACCACATCACGTGATCAGCTGTGTCCGTAGGACACAGCGATCACGGAGATCGCCGGGTGCGCGCCCCCTGGGGCGCGCAGGAGAGCGCGTTCTGGGGGGACGTCATATGACGTCCACTCAGAACTGGCCGGCCGCAGTGCAGCCGTCATTCGGCTATCTGCGGTCGGCAGGTAGTTAAATGATGGCAGGTGTGTACTGACTCATATTTAACATGATTTTGAATGTGATTGCTTATATCTGAACACAGCTACATGCCCAGTTAAAAGAGGGTCTGTACACTTATGAAACCACATTATATTAGTTTTTTTGTTTACTCCCCCTGTTAAAAGATTTCAGTTTGTTTTTCAACTGAGTGTTACAGTTTATAGGTCACATTTAAAGGTGGAAAATGTTCTGAAATTATTTATCTTTGTCTCATTTTTTTACATCAAAGAAACCTGACATTTTAACAGGGGTGTGTAGCCTTTTTATGTAAACTGTAGGTGTATTTTAAATGATGGAAACAACATCAACAAAAAATCCAGAAAAAACACATGATACAAATGTTATAAATTGAAATGAAATTCATTGAGTAAAAGAAGTATTTGATCCCCTACCAACCAACAATAACTCTGGCTACCACAGACTGGCTATGTGTTCATGTGGTACACAGATTAGTCTTGTCAATTTAAGAAGGTGCTCCTAACAACAACTCGTTATGTGTATGCACACATCACTCCCATACTTAAAAAGCCCTCCCTGGACCCCACCAACCTGAACAACTTAAGACCCATCTCCCTGCTGCCATTTACCTCTAAACTCTTAGAACGCTTAGTCTACAATCGTCTGAGCTCCCACCTCACCGACAACAACCTTCTCGACCCTCTACAGTCTGGCTTTCGCTCACTACACTCCACTGAAACTGCCCTACTAAAACTCACTAATGATCTACTAACTGCTAAAACCAATGGCCACTACTCCATACTCTTACTACTTGACCTCTGCAGCTTTTGATACTGTTGACTATCTCCTCCTCCACAAAAAACTCCACTCTCTTGGCCTCCGAGACTCTGCTCTCTCCTGGTTCTCCTCCTACCTATCGCAGTGCTCCTACATGTCTAAAGTGGCCACACCTTCAGCATTTTCAGTGTTCATCGAGATCTCTCCTTTGTCATTGGCAGAGTGAGTGGTTTGTGCTTTCATCCACTTCTGAAGTGCTCTCCTCATCGGCACGGCCTTCATTCCCACCACAAATTGGTCAATTGGTCTTTCAATAGTTTGTCCGATGTGACAGTATCTTGTGACACAGCCTTGCACGTCCTTTTCTAGGGACTTCCGCAGATTCTGTACGGGGAACTGCAAAGCGAGTGAGGCTTTTCTCTTTTTGTTGTCTGCAAACAAAGAACCTCCACCTCAACTTGAGGACTGTCACATTTTCCACAAACAGACCCCCGCCACGATCTGTTCCAGGCTAGACAGGGCACTCTGCAGAAGCACCATCACCACTCTAACGACCAGCTTCTGTTGAACAGAGCGCTATTTGGCCATTCAGCAGGTGTATAATAACAATGACAAATTGCTGCGCTACATATAAAAATGCACACACCTCTGAAATATATAAGCATAGAATGATAGCAAAGAACTAAAAATTGTGACACCAAAAAAAAATAACAATTCTATATCACAGTCCGAAAGTTTGTGTTCTCCTGTGAACCCTCCTTGGGATAATGAACACCGTGTGAATCTGTTACAGAATTCCAGTGCAAAACATCCTCCACCATATATCTGCTCACCTCCAGCAGTGTGACCTTATACAATGTTTTGGTCTGACTGCGCTTTTAGTCCCAAATGTGTGGACTCTGAAGATCAAATAGCTGGATAATGGCTCCAAAGGATGCCCCCTCCAGATAATCGCCTCAGGCTCAGCTGTGTTCCTCATTAAACAAAAACTCACAATAGTGCTTTACCCTTTAAAACTTTTATTGCACATTAAAACATGAGAAATGCACTCACGTTCCATAGGTCCATATCTGCACCACGTATGGTGGACATCCAGTAATGTACTAATTAGGAACAAGATGGCTGTATCATCCCCAGCAATATAGAAATAGTCCAGGCTCCAAACCGTCCTTATCCGAAGTATATTGCAAGGCAATGCACGGGCCCTATATATATCTGCAATTTCCTGCAGATATAACAATCCTGGAGTGATGTATGGATAACTACTACTGCTATTTCGATGAATGACAATGTTGTGATGATATCTGTACACCCCTTTACTGACGCATTTCGTCACAGACCACAGGACTTTATCAAGGGGATCTGATTTTTCCGTCCGACAGTCATTCAGTTTATATAGGGAACCAGTGCCATTTTGTTGTAGACCTAACCGACATGTGCTGATACATGCCGATCGGTGCCATTTTATAGGAGATCAAAACGGGAAACATTAATAGAACAAAGCATCGTTTTTTAACTCCATAAAAACCTAACTGAGCTTTAGTATGACTATCAGAATTCTGGTAAATTCTTCTTATCAATAACCAAACCGTTAAATGTAGATGAGCTGGACATGGATTGCATGAGTGAAAACCAAGTCCTTTTCAGTCAAAATGGAATGGCCTCCAATATGAAAAAACGTTTCCTGGCACATTCTGGAAAGGAAATTTGTGATCAATGACAGTGGAAGGAAGGCATAAGCTTCTCTGAAGCTCCACTGCACCTTCACCAATTCCATGCCTCAGTTATGACAAAATATTGGTGGCAGGAACAATTTGTAGAACGTAATCTCTGCAGACTGCCATGCTCTGTTTTTTCAAGAGCTCCTGCCCTGGATACTATATCCCTCTCTCTCTGACATTTTCCTTTGACAGGACTGAGCAAAATACTTAGCAATGTTGACCCACTGTTCTGTTTTGAGAAGATTAGAAGCCCCATGAGGTGGTAATTCCTTGGTGCTTTTTTAGCTGGTTAGTTCAGCAAGAAACAAATGCCTTTTATGATCTCAAAGGAATGTTACATATGCATACATTGTCTAAGCCACCTGACAACATATATTTTCCAAACTGGAATACCCCATAATCAACACCTAATGGTAGTGTTCAACTAACAGTGTTGTCCTTGCATATTCCGCAGTTTAGTTTAATATATTTTATTTTTTCCATAGACAAGCTTATATATACAAGGTTCATGGCAAAAATACACAATATAGGTGTAGCAACTTATTCTCAGAGTAGAAGAATGTACCACTAGTCCACAATTCAAAAAAGCCACACAACGCCACATGCGTACTGACAACTGGGCATAATACCCTCAAAATGCAATTCCTGCCTAACACTCCAGTCGGGTTGCATGATCCTGCAGCTCTGACTCCCCTATGTCAGTCAGCAGCAGAACAGAGGAGGGAGCACCAGCAACTGGGCTACAGGAGCCTTTGGGTGACATCACAGCTTCCAAAATTCCCAGCCATTGTTGAGTGCTCCCTGACACAGGAGGTTGGTG
This sequence comes from Staurois parvus, assembly GCF_062004578.1. Lineage (NCBI taxonomy): Eukaryota > Metazoa > Chordata > Amphibia > Anura > Ranidae > Staurois > Staurois parvus. Next base: position 588,879 of record NW_028318268.1, read on the forward strand.
CTACCAAATCACGTGACCAGATCAGACCAAAAACAGGTAAGTATACAGATATTTTTTACACAGGTTAGTCAGGATAGGTAGGAGGAGAGGGGACATTTTTTAAAATAGTGTTAGGCAGAAATTCTTCTCTGACCAAGATGCATCACTGAAGTCACCTTCTGGTGAAGCCATGCAGGCCTCTTGAAAATATAATTCCCTTGACCAACAACCGGACACATACTATGGCACCTCTTGACAACAGCACCTGTGCAAAGAGGCTTCCATGGGCTTCTGCAGAAGATTCACATGATCGCCTGTGCAGTAAGGACCAAGGACCTGAAAGAGACAGAGAAGGAACACTGAGAAATGCACTGCTTGGTTCCTCACATTGGCATCACTGCAAATAAGGGCTAAAGAGCCCACTGACATAAAATGTGCAAATACAGCATGCAAGGGCTAACATGCCCACTACCCTGAAACCTGAAAACACAACAGATGAGGGCTAAAAGTGATTACTACTAACCAGCTGACAATTACTGTTATTTAGTACTGATGAGTACTGTTCCCGAGCAGAAGGTTATGCTCACAGCATCCATTGGACTGGCAGAAGATTATCTGCAGGCAGGGGCGGACTGACAACTCATGGGGCCCCTGGGCAATAGGGGATCATGGGGCCCCTGTGTCCTTGCCCAAACTCAAAAAAGCCTATGAAAAAGGTACCAGGGGCATTTCATTGGGCCCCCTACTGACCCCAGGCCCTCGGGCAGTGCCCGAGTTTCCAAATGGTCAGTCCTCCCCTGTCTGCAGGTGTGGCAACCTGGAAGCAACTGCCAAAGATTTGCCTGTGGCACATACAAAAAGGTTCTCCTTCTTGCTTGTACAGTCCTATGTACCCTGGACAAAAAGAGAATGGGGCCAGCTGGGTGGGACTTCAATTTGTTGGTATGAGGTCCTATGGGAGTTTGAGGGTTGAACCTAACCAATGTGTTTTTATTGCTATAAGACCGTCAGGATAAATAATTTTGTACCAATGTCTGTCACATACCTGTCAATGGGGCTCAAAAGGATGGGGTGGCCTTTTGCACAATTCCCTTCTGAGCACCTCCAGAGACTGCTGGAGTAGAGGAAAGGCGAACGTGCCAGGAACTTGGTTCAGTGAACTTGAATTCTGATGAGCAGAAGCGTGGAGTCAGGTCACAAGTTAACAGCCAGGCAGAAAGGTACAGAATCATGATCAGAATCCAGGTCAGATTCAGGCAAGACTCAGCACGTTCTAACAGCAAGGTACAAAATCAGCAGGAAGAATCTTAGTCCAAAGTCCAGGAAACGATCAGTAGCACGGATAAGCAGCAGACATGAGCATGCAGGAGGATTTCCTAGCCTGCTCAGGCCTCAGGTTTAAAAAGGCCACTGGGCAACAGAATCTGTGGGCATGCACACACGTCTTCTTGCATGTCCAGTTAAACATCTAAGCTCAGAAATACGTACATATCTCTGCACACATGCATGAACATGAGCACGGCTGGCCTGAGGTTCCTGACAGTGTCCTTGTTGGAGACAGCTTCTTTTAGTTCCTATTGCACCTAATTGACTGTCACCAGCAGGGGCAGACTGACCATTTGGAAACTCGGGCACTGCCTGAGGGCCCGGGGTCAGTAGGGGGCCCCATGAGATGCCGCTGGTACCTTTTTCATAGGCTTTTTTGAGTTTGAGCAAGGACACAGTGGCCCCATGATCCCCTATTGGCCAGGGGCCCCATGAGTTATCAGTCCGCCCCTGGTCAACAGGAAAGGAAGTGAAGAAATCTCATTAAAGAGAACATAGTCAAAAACAAAGACCAGCCACTAGCTATAATCCTTCTCAACTACACCCAAAATCAAATATTGGCTGGATGTCCCTGTTCATATTGAGAAGCCACAACAGATTCTCTGGAAAAATAAAAAGACTACTTATCTCTCTTAGGCTAGGTTCACATTTCTGTGGTTGTGGGACTGTGTAAACCATATGTTTTCCCATACCTGCAGCAAAAACGCATTGTTGTTCCCATACTGAGAACTGCATAGCACTACACAGTTTCTTGGCAGCTGCAATTTTAGAAAAGGTAGTAAAGAACAAAAAAACAGAGCGCACCAACCTTGCGCATTACCTCAGTAAGCAATTAGTAGATTTATTGATATAGGAAATATACTCACAAGAGTAGCAGTATAAAAGGCATATAAAATCCCAAAAACAAGTCCCTGAATTGGGAGACACGTGCAAATCCCATCAGTAGGGGAGACTCCCAAGATGAAGTTGACGCGTTTCGAACGAGGGTCCCTTCATCAGTCCTCCATTTTTTTCAGTGGGCCTGATCAGACCCGGACGTAGGCGGTTGCAAATGGACACAAGTCTGTATACAATGGCCAGTACATAGGAATGTATGGACCATTCAATCAGATCTGCCTGAAAAAATGGCAAGCGGACTTGACCAGATCACCCGTGTGAAAGGGCCATTAATATGGATGTCCATGTATTTTCTTTCTATTTTTAAATAAAACGTTTTGGTAACAAATATAAAAACCAATAAATAGAATGGTTACAAGCATCACTAAACCCACATCATAACAACTATCAATAAATGGTGTATTACATGCTGTTCATACTCACTCAGTCACTATGGGATTTGTTTTCTATATTCTGCAAAAAGCCTGGTTGATCCCGTTGTTCTCTATCTCCCCATTCTGTTCATGTCACCAATGCAGTTGGGCATTTTGCAGAGCAGTGTTGGCAGTTTTGCACATGCTCAGTTTTCAGTGAGTTTCTATGCTGAGTATTTCCTCCTTATCATATCTGAGCAGCCCATGTGACTATAGAGTCACACATATGGGTGTATACACAGTGGTCATTGACAGCCCACTCCCTCCCTCTTCCTCCATGCCCACTAACCAGCTAAGCACAATATGGGTGGGATATCATATCTTGATTGATGGAGACTTTACCTCCCTCTTATTCTAAGACACGGGCTGGAGGGGAGTGACACAGCCTGTGACTGGCACAAATCTGCCCACATCATGTTACTGCCAAAATATAATAAAAATTTGAGTTCAAATATTTATTTTTATGATGATTTAAACAGTTTATTGATATTACTTATTTATTTTTACTCTGTATTCCAAAGGCTGTTTTTTTTAACACGTGACCAGCTGCAGAGGACAAGAAGCTCCTCCTGCTTATGTTTCCCTGCAGACAGCCTGGGAAAGAGCTGGGTCATGTGACAGCTGTTTTTCGATGAGGAAATGGGTATTTAGATGTTTTATTTTATTAAAATAATTGCAGTGCCATCCACATACAGAAAGAGAAGGGAAAATGTAAAAAACCAGTGTGTGTTTAGTGTCATTTTGAACACCATATCCAAGTATTATAAAGGGTTTGAAATTAAAGGGAAAAAGGAAATGTTTAGCTATATAGTGAAGAGGAACTATATCTCAGTTGAGGTGTAGCTGACCACCACCTACAACCTATGTATACTGAGAGGTTACACAAGGAAAATGCAAAACTTTTTTGTATGTTTTTTTTTGCCACCCGTGACCTTTTGGGGGGTTTCCTTTCATTTACTGTCTCATAGCCAAAACAGGAAGTGGGAGAAAATCCCTTCAAAGTGAAAGAATATTGGGGTGTCACCAGAACAGGTGTCCCTATTGGAAGATTTCTCTTCTATGTATGTGCTGGGGACAATCCAACATTTTTGGATTTTCTTTTACTTCACGTTCGATGATAATAGGACAAATAAAGAGGGTGAACCTCCATAACGGGGGCACAGACAGCAATAAAACCTGACAGGTGTCCTAATCCATCTCTACTCATCCAAAATATAAAAAATGCCTTTAGTTATAATTTAAAGTGGTTGTAAACCCTTACATGTATCCAGTGAAGTGACTGGTCTCAGGTGTTACACAGAGAGGAAACAAATTCTCCTACATAGGTCTGTCCCCTACATCCATTCAAAATGCACAGTACACACAGGATCTCTCAGAAGGGGGTGGATAGCTGAAGTTACATCAGTGAGGAGAGCTCTGAGAGCTGATTGGAGGGAAGGGACCCCCCCCCCCTTCACACAGCACACAGGAACAGAGTTGAGGCTTTCAATCACAGGCTGTGCCCTCCCCTGTCACCTTTTTTCTATTGGTGTCAGGAAAACTTGGCAGAAGTGATTTATAACAGAGGAACGCGGCATCAGACAGAAAGGATTGAGACAAGTGCACACTATAGAGTGATATGCTTTGTCCACAATCATGTCTGAGGTTTACAACCACTTTAATTTTCAGCTGAATGGCTGTGATTTTCAAATCTCACAGGGCTCAGCTGAAAATAACAGTCACTTTTTTTTTTTTTAAAGTAAGGATTCTTATTCTGATGTTTTACCTTGTGAATTAAGTCTTCTGTCTCTCTAACAAAAGCCAAAAAAAATGTTGCAGGTGTAAAGTACAAACACCTAGAGATGCCCATAGATTCTGTCTTCAGCCTCAAAAGCCTATAGATACAGCCAAACCCAGCCTTTAGCACTGTGGGACCAGTATAGTTATAGTATAGTATAGGTACAGGGGTGTCAAACTCCATTTCATCACCGGCCACCTCAGCATTATGGTTGCTCTCAAAGGGCCTGTTGTACCTGTAAGACTAGATGTCCAGAGCACCCCACCCAGATGTCAAGAGTCCCCCATCCTCCGCCTTTACATCACAGTGCACACCCCATTACCTTGTGCTGCTTCCTGGAATAAGCTGGGGGCGGAGCTGGGGAGTAGGAAGTGCAGGGTCTGGAGGAGGACCGGAGGAGGGCTGGAGTCAGCTGATGGAGTCTGCTGAATGCTGAGACAGGGGGAGGCAGAGACAAGGGGATGCTATGGCTGCACAGAGAGGTGTAGGAATTGCGGAGGGAGACAGAACAGAGGGGCAGAAACAAGCCTCTTGGGGTGCTATGGCTGCATGGAGAAGCGCAGGATCTGGAGGAGGAGTTGTGCACTCCTTTCTGTTTCAACTGCTGAGACAAGGTGGAGGCGGAGACAAGGGGAGTGCTGCAGCTGCAGTAGAGGTGCAAGAGCCACATGAAATGGCCTGGTGGGCTGGATTTGGCCTCCAGGCTTTGTGTTTGACATGTGTGGTATAGTATAAGAATTGTAGAATTTTTGATTACATTCTTTCCACAATATATTTATTAGCCACACAGCTCCATGTTTAGAAACAAAAATATCTTAAGTGATGTGAACTTGAAACTGTAAGATGTAGAAAGCATCTGAACAGAGCATGCCGTGTGCTCATGACTGTCCACATAGTATTATGAACTGAAACAAGCCCCATTTTCAGAGAACCAGGATGTACAGTATTAGCTACTTAAAGTGGCATTAAAGCAGAGCTAAAGGCAAAATAGTTATTTTAATTTTGGATAGAGTAAGGGAGGGTTACAACACATGTAATTTTTTTGCCATCTGTGTCCCATTGGGGAGATTTCTCTTCATTTTCTGTCCCATGGCCAAAACAGGAAGTGAGAGGAAATCCCTCCAAAGTGAAAAGAGTCAGAAACAAAGTAATAGCTAAGGAGAAAAGGGGGGGGGATTAGGTAATTAGGGCAGATTAAAGTGATATTAAACGCTTTTCTAAGCATTTTCAACAGCTTAAATCACATACTGAGTATGCAGCTGGTAGGCAGGTGACACCTGGCGGCCATCTTGGGTCAGCAGGGTTTAAGTTCCTGCTCCTAGGTTTCGGTGCACAATCTTTGAATGAATAGGAGATGGAAAGAGTATACATCTGACAGGGAAAGTGATTAGTGGCAAGGAGAGGTTCCTGACGAGGAGGGACAGGTTAGGAACATGCCATCCTTCTGCGGAAGCCTCCCTGTTGGGTCCAGACCAGCTAGGCCGCATTCTTCTCTCTAAGGCAGACACAGTTAGTGCATCTGAATCCAATGTGTCCTCAAGTACATGGAACTGTGAATGTTTCCCTGATGAGGTATTCTCCCGATGGGTTGTCTTCTGAGCCTTCAGTTCATTTCTTGCTCCTTCAACTGGACTGTGACATTACTTCCCACACCACACTGCACCTACCCATGAGCCTATTTAGCTTTAATCTTTGTCTATGGTCTACTTTAAGCTGGTGCCATGACCACTGCCACAGATTTCCTTTTTCAGGGTGGCTACTTTCTCTTGCAACATCCTATGGACCCACCCTTGCATACAGGAACTAGAGCAATGTCTCCCTACACTGTGTGTATCAATAGAAACACAAAAACTGCCCTGCAGCCTAGATTGACAAGGCCCTCTGAGTTTACAGGCTTAAACGTAGCACGAGGTACCCACGTTTTTGCATTGCAAAGCACAAATAGCTGTTTTGCTAACATACAATTATCTGGTTATAATTTTCAATGAGTCCGACCTTGGTACCACTTTTGGATAACAGCAGCAACAAGCCATAGAGGGCAGGCAGAAGGTCCTTATAGGTGTCTTCCAAAAATGAAATAATATTTTTAAAGTTTTACATTTCAGAGTTTTAATATTGAGTGCTTTTGTTTTATGTATTTCTTTATCCTTCTATAAACCAAATGATTAACTTTGTTTTTTTGGGGGAGGGGACAGGAGAGGGTGATGGGCTGAAAGAAGGTTATGTCATGAATTGGCTCTGGGACTGGTGGCCAACACCAACATCTGAATTATTAAAGACATGCTGTAGAGAGAGGAATACAGAGGGAGAAGTAAGAGTGGCGGCGACTCTGCCATCAACTCCATTACCTAGCATGAATAGTCTGTGCTCTTAATTCTGTAAATATACGCTCCATGTTAGACAGAGACTTGGCTGCAAGACGTAGCTAGCTGGTGGAAACTGCAAGGATGTGTGGAAGGCATTTGAGATCCAAGCCTGGTTCATTTTGCAAATGTTCCGGTGGTCAACATTACCTGTGGAAAGGTGGATGTGTTTGTTGGTCATCACCCCTCCAGCTGCCCTAAAGCACTTTTTCTGATAAGATACTGGCAGAAAGGCAGGCCAGCACATCTAGCAAGCTTCTGCCACTGGTCCATCTTAGACAACCAGTAGTGCATGGAGTCTTTCCTCATTTTTAAGGTTGTTTGTTTTTTTGGCATCTTCATTGACCATCTTGGAAAGGCTGTACCTTTAGTGACATATTGGGGTTTATTTACTAAAGCTGGAGAGTCCAAAATCAGACTCCCTTCTGCATAGAAACCAATCAGCTTCCAGGTTTCATTGCCAAAGCTTCATTGAACAAGCTGAGGTTAGAAGCTGATTGGTTTCTATGCAGAAGGGAGTCTGATTTTGGACTCTCCAGCTTTAGTAAATAAACCCCATTGTGTCTTTTCTCTTGTGTGGTGGGTTGGAATCGGCCATTTTGGGCTTGTAGCCTGGAGGGTAGCAGAAGGCCCTTGGAGAAGCCTTCTAGAAAAATGAGCCAGTAGCCTCTCGATAGTGTCTATAAAAAACTTTGACATTATTAATTGTAAAGTTTTTAAAACATATCTTTTGTTTTTATTCATTTATATATGTGTACATATGTATTTTTTACTCGTTGAATTTTCACTTTTGTTATTTTAATTATTAAAACCCATCAGGAGTGAGTGCTACCTGGGACTGCCTTATGTGGCTTTGGAGGACCATATATTGTTGAAAACTAAGTTAGAGAGTATGTCCCTGGAAGAGGTCTCGAAAGAACAAGTGCAGGTGAGTGACCCATGATGAGCTCACTCGCCTCTATGACCAAAATATTGTAATTTTAATATTTAATATTTTACTGTTTTGGAATTTATTTTAATATTGTAATGTTTTTGTTTGAAGAAGAGAGATGGCAGAAACATGATAGTATAATGTTAAAGTATCAATGAAGGAAATAATGGGTTTCTCTTTTAAAGATTTTATATTTTTAAAAAAAGTTGCCTGGTCTCGGTGCAGAGGCAGAAAGCCCTTGGAGGGGACGTCTGATGGAACAACTAAAGCTTTAGCTCTTAGGTTTGTAGCACTACCCCCTTAAGAGCTGATGTGGTTTGGGACCCCTTATAGTTCTGCACAGCCAGGCAACATGCACTTCCTTCCAGCCTTGCACTCCAGAGATTGTAAACAGTCCTAGAACTTTTTTTTTTTTATTAGGGGATTAGAACTTGGATGGAGATGAGGGATACAAGGGATGCCCAAGGAACTGTTAAACTGAGGACAACTTCCTGGAACTATGTACAAGTGCTCAGAAGGGTTTCTCTTCTTTGGAGAGCTATCCAGCCTCTCATGACCTACCACCCCAAACCCCAGATAGTCCTTTTCAGCTGTCTGGAGGAATTCCTGGACAAAGGGGATCTAGAGTCTGTAACTTTAATGTACAGTCCAGGGAGATGTACTCACTGTCTCTCTTCTGAAAGCTCCCTCCTGGAGGCAGACCTCTTCCCTGGGCCTCCCCCAAGCTCCACCCTGCAGCTCCTGCTGTCACATCTTTCACCCGACTTTCCTAACTCAGCAGGCTCAGCTATCCTTAAAGGCTGTCCCAACTCCTTGCCAAGGATTTTGCTTAAGGATTGGTCAGGATGCTCTAAGCATACAGTTCAGCCACTCCTTACCCCCACCCACTTACTTCTAGAGACTTCTAAAAGTCCTGAAGAAGTCACGTGACAGCGTGACATAACGCGTAGGATGCGAGCGTGGTGACGTAGTTCCGGCGGGGACACCATAATGCTGCACCCAATGAGTTCCCATGCAAGTACACCTTTAGCATGAGGTCTTTTGAAAAGCTTGGTATAATCTTACTAAATATGAGTGGGCATTTGGCTGTGCTGTGATTTGAGAGTCCCTATTAAAATGGATTTACACTATGGGAGGTTTCTTTTTATCTTTATCCTCTCTGTGAGTTGGTGGCTGGCTGCTTTATACTGGAAGGGACCTGGCTGTTCCTAGTGAGGGGGATATCATCTACCTGGTGTCCATTACCAGTGAAGATTCCTGGCTTCAAATAACAAAAGCATTTTGGCCCTTTGAGGGTCGCATCAAGGAGGTGAGGGGGCATTTTAGCCACATACGGATTATTTCCATTGGTGGTGATGCACATCCATAATATCACCTGCACTTAGAAGTAATTGGAAAGTTTTTGGTGTATATGCACCTACTTGGACTTGGTTGTTTTAAGTTTTTTATTTATTTTTTCATTTTTTTTTATGTTTACGGTCTATTATATGTTCACAATTTTTTTTTAACGTGTTTGCTCATAAATATACTTTTGTATATGTGTTTTTTGGCACTATTGTATTTAATTGATCCCACATTTAGGGATCCATTTTTGTCACTATTTACTTTTAATATGGCTTAATTTAGCCATTATTTGTCACGATCTGCATGATATTGTTGATCCCTGTTAGGGGTTCACGTTCTCATTTTCACCATCATTTGCATGAATTTATTGATCCCTATTTAGGGATTCAAGCTTATTAGTGTTTTATTTTGTGTATGATCCTATTTTGGATAGTGGGGGTATTGGTTCCTGGTTTTTTATACCAGGTGTGATCACTTTTTCACTTGAGATCCCAAAGAGGACCAACCCACAGATTTTTTGTCACATATATATTTATGTCACTTTGTTTGTTTTTGCCATATTGCATTATTTTATTATTAGGGTAGCGCTGCATCATTTTAATAATGTTGTATTTGTAATCTTATCAAAATATCATTATAATCTAATATTTTAAACTCTGAAGCTAACTTGGACTATACGCTCTTTGCCCACATGCCTAAATATTACAAACATACAAAAACATTTCCATTGGGGCTTTTTCAGACAAATATTTTAACCATAATAATGTTAAACATATACTTTTAGTAATAATCGTAAAACAATCCACGCCATTAAAAACATCTGCTGACTGACACTTGCCAACCAGTCACGTACCTGGTAAGTGATAGATCTTCAAGTGGTTGTACCGGGGTGATGCCTGCAGCTGTGGTCGGCTCTCTTGTAAAAGCTAACTAGCCACTCAATCGCTATTACAAGCAGCGGGAGGAGATGCCACCGCCTGCTCGGGTTCTCCCGTCACACCAGGAGACCGAAGTAACCAGCCCAGAATGTGTGCCAGCTGGCCGGACAGCCGAACAATGCGGGGATCGGCTTTCCGCTACGGTAACCCTGAAGCGATGAGCTGACATCACTTCCGATTTACCTGGATGTCAACGGTGCCATTTTTAAAAACTAATTTTATAAAAAATCATTCAAAAACACAGATCTTGGTGTTTTTAATGCTTTTAAGTGCAGAGGAGGGATTTGGGGTTTTTATAGACCCCAAATCCCTCCATCAAGATTACCTGTCATGTGCCTATTGCTGTCACGAGGACTTTTACATTCCTTGTGGCAGCAATAAAAGTGATAAAACGAAAGCAACAGTGTAAAAAATAAAAAAATAATCATTAAAAAAAAAAAAGTGCCCCCTGTCTCCCTATGTTCGAGGTCAAAGGCAAACACGTGCATTGGTCCAGCACGCATGCAAACAGCCATCATACCACACATGTGAGGTATCACCATAAACATCAGATCATGGGCAGTAATTCTAGCACTAGACCTCCTCTGTAAATCTAAAGTGGTAACCTGTAAAGGCTTTTAAAATGTCGCCTATGGATAATAAATTGTAACATCATTTGTCGCCGTAGCACGGGCGTGTGCAATTTTAAAGTGTAATAGGTTCGGTATCTATTAACTTGGTGTAACAATATCTTTTATGTTTTACAAAAAATTGGGTTATGTATTGTGTGTTTTTGCATTAAAATTCAAAAAAGTGTATTTTTTCCCCAAAAATTGCATTTGGAAAAACCTCTGCGCAAATACTGCATGACATAAAAAATGGCAAAACCCACTAATTTGGTCTCTGCTTTAAAAATATACATAATGTTTGGGGGTTCTAACTAATTTTCTGGCAAACAAAACCTGATGGTTACATGTGAACAAAAAGTACAAGGAAACGCCTGGTCCTCAAGTGGTTAAATTAATATACGCCATATCAGTTATTCATTCATTCCATATTTTACAGTATACCCAACAGTTTAAACCCTGAAGGGATCATGTAGATATTATTCAGCTTGATATTGCTGTTTGTACCCCAAACCCGGAATAGTCCTAACGCGTTTCTAACAATATCTTCTTCAAGGGTACAGGTGCCATATACTATTCTCAGCTAGACTCTCTGATGCTATAGACTCTTACAGAGACTGTGCTATGCAACCACATGTTAGCCTGATTGAGCCACAGAGACAGTGAAGAGTTCATGTTTATGCACCTTTTATAATCTGTTTTATTCTGCAGTGTTTGCAAACTCATTGCCATTCTGAACTGTTTTGTGCTTTTGTTTTTACCTTTGTACCTGTTTAGTAAACTGCAGGTTACAGTCACTCTCTGACCATTCGGCTTATTTCCCATCCTGTTACAGTCATCTGAAGGCTCAGACTCCCGGAAATAAAAAGCATTTTTTTTACATTCATTATTAACTACTCAAGGTATACTGTGCTATTCCTGTCAAAAAGCTGAAGTTCAAGATAAACTTGAACAATATATTGCCCAAGTAAGCAACACATTTGGCAAAGTGCCTAAAGTACTCAGCACAGATAATAGTACAGTGGTAAACACCCATGCTCTTCTGTGGAAATGATGTTCCAGACTACTGTACCATACAATCCAGAACAAAATGGTGTTGAACCGCACTTTATGTGAAAGTGGCAAAAGCACACCTGTGGGTGGAGCTTAGGCGCCCTAGCGGGGACACTAAAGACTACACCCGCTAATTGCCTAAGTTTTAGGTGGCAGTTTGCTTTCATGCGAAAATCAACATTAAGGCTTGGTTCACATATGTGCGGGTGGTGCTGCTGCGGATCCGCCCAAAAATCTGTGCAACCGCACCACGCGCACAGGAATGCAGACCCGCAGGTGGGCGCCATTAATTCTAATGGCATGTCGCCCGCACTGGAAATCTCAACCGTACTGGGAACCGAGGTTCTCGTGAGGGCTGTGTGTTTTCCAAAGAAGTGCAGGGACTTCTTCCCTGCATGTCCTGGGGCACGGGAGTCCATTCAAATGGATATGTGAATCAGGGGTTAGGCAAAACTCCAGACATAGAAGCATGCCACCATGAACCCTCTATTAATTCATGGCTAACTGACTGTACTGTTAACACTAAGCACTCCAGACACTGCTACAGTTAGAGAACACCAACTCCCAGGTGCGCAGCATTTAGTAACCGGCGCCGCAGAGCCTGCCATCTGCCAACCCAGCAAGACCTGTTACCTCACTCCCAGTGACATGTCCACTGTTACTCATGGATACAGGGAAGGAATCTCACTCTGTAACTGCGTGCTTTCTCTCTCTGTCTCAGCCCTCTACATCTCTATGACTCACAGGCTAGGTTCCTAGGTACTCTGTGCTGCAGATGTGATTCCAAAATGTGAGGAATCAGCTGCTAGTAAAGGGGAGATGTACAACACCCCTTCACTTCTAGAGTAACCGTCACCCTATGCCAAGTCACCCATTCCCTGGCTGGTTGGCTGCCTTGAGCTATGATACATGTACAGTTGTCCCTAGCATCTACAATATAGCCTACATCAGACAACAAACTACATGCTGAACTAAAATGTACTGTATCTACTTTAACCTAAAGTCCCCGTGGTACAAGCCCTGTTCTTTGGTTACACCATGCAATACACCAATTAGGAAGAGACCTCAGACCCAGGCAATTAACGGTTAACAATACATTTCCCGAAGAAGGAAAAATACAGGAACAATTCTTGTAAGGCAACTTAAATGAACTTGAAGGTGCTTTAATGGCCATACGGTAATCATACCTGAATAACAGCAGAGTCTATAATCCTTTATAGGCAAGTATCCATGATTGGCAAATAATCTATAAGAGGTATCACAGAGTCCATATAGTCCATGTTTGGCAGGGATCCTTAAGGATCCTTAAATGCAGTAAGTCCATGATTGGTAGTTAAAGTGGAACTGCACTTCATCTGAGCACCATCAGGCATTGGCTGAGCTGAGAACCCTCCCTCTCCTCCTGATGACTCCTGGGATGTATGACATAATTTGCCTAGGTAGGAAATCAGGAAAGAGCTGAAGAAATGTAAAAAAAAACTTTAAAACAAGTACATATGATATACTTATCTATTTATTAATGTTAGCAGCATAAGAATTAAAAATATACAATGTTGATTGAGAGAGTGGTTCCACTTTAAGAGTCCTCAGGTTCCCAGTCCCTCAGGGAGCCCTGATTCACCCCCCCCCCCAGCTGGGGACCAAGTCCTGTAGCATAACAGTCTACATTTTTACAGTGTTTCCAACAGCTCTCTCATGGGGCACTGACAGGCTCCTTTGTGTGTGGATCTGCAGAAAATTGGTGGAAAAGCTAGCCAATCAGTTCCTCAGATCCACCACACATTGTGTTGCTATGGATATGTTGTGATGTTTTTAAAACTTAGATATGTGATTTTTAAGTTGCATGTGTTGTGTTGGCAGCTAGACTCCTCCTATTGCTATGCAAATTAACCTGTTCAACTGGTTTATGAGCAGCACAGAAAGCTCCCTACTGGATATGATGTATAGGAAGTTGTGGAGGACTTTGGAACAAGCCTTGTGGTCAGACAAAGAGTTGTCCTAGGAGACAAAGAAGAAGCAACAGATTTTTTTTTTGTACTGGATTCGGAAGGAAGAAACCACGAGAAGATCTTATCACCAGGAAACCAAGTTAAAGTAGTCATTTAGGGATTAGTATACTTCTGCCTATCCCATACATTGTACATACTTATTTGTTAGGGAGAATAGATAGTTTGTACATTGTAGGCACATTTTGGTATACTTTGCATGCTATGAATTGTTTTCCCTGAAGATGTATGTTCAGTCTTCTCTGTTTAGTAAAGCAAATATTCATACGCTACCGAGGTCTTAGCTTCCTTGGCTTTTACCGCAGGAACCTTTTACTGGATACAGGGGTGTATCATGAATCAGTGGGCCCGTGCGTAAGATCAAAAGTGGGCCTGTAAGCCGTGTACCGGGGTGGGCTGCCCAGGATACAGTGAAGTCACGAACGAGGAAAGCAACCTCAACACCAGCTTTTGCCACAACAGAATTTTACTTAGATGTGGCAAATAAACACAACCACAAATGCTGGAAACATACAATAAATTTACATACATCCAGCCCAAAGGCTGAGACCCTTGGCTGCACAGCACGGCGCCTTCTGATGATGAAGGTAGAAAGTGAAGTAATTTACCTACTGGCGGGCACAAATAAGCGGCCACACCTTACCTGTTATTACCCTAAAAGAGCAGGAATCAGTGTATGGGTGTATGGTATGGGCTAGCCTGCGGTGCAGCACAACAGCTTACAATCTTACACAAATCTACAGTATTCCCCCTCTCATAACTGGTCCTGTAGCACGTGCCTGAGTATTCCTGAGCAAAACTCCAGTCTGGCGTGAGTTTGTGGGCTTTTATCAGCTCTCCAATGTGAAATGTCACTTTAAGTTGTGGAGTCCTTCCAATAATCAGTAACAACACTTGTGGCCTGACACAAACAGAGACCCTAACTAACTATAGGCCTGGTCACAGTCTATAGGCGCCAACACTGAAATGAGGTGTGTGCACGATCTTACCGACCCGGGTCTGCTTTGCATCCGCTGGTGACTCTGAACAGAACAAATGTCTCTCCAACAGGCCTGCGATATTGCAGTGTATGCTGCGTTGTTCCTCTGCTCTCATCAGCTTCCTGGCAGCAATCTCATCAGCTTCCTGGCAGCAATCTCATCAGCTTCACCCAGCTGCAGCTCACATGGCCCCTTCATTCAGCATTCTCCAGAACATGGCTCCTGTCTCCTCTTCCTGTTTCCTCAACTCCAACTCTCTGTGAAAACTCCACCTCTTCATGAATATACAAATATCTATGCAGTCTGAGCCTGTGTTAGAAAAACAGTGACATCTTATGGCTAAACCACAGAATGTCAGTCAAAACATCAATTTACTTCCACACAGTGTTCAAACAATGAGAGCTGTTTCCCCATCTCACAGGCCCTAGGAATCGAGAAAGATTAAAAAATGCATTGCGCAACATGGGTGCCAGGAATCAAGGAGTGACCAGAAAGGTGTGGACTGACACAGGGAAACGCAGGTTTCAGGTATAGTATAATACAGGTTATTATTAGCCACCCAGATATATATATATAAACGCACAGTGAGCAAACTAACCTTCCACTAATCTTAGGAGGTGCAGGAACACAGGCGTAGTCAGGGCTGGAGAGGTGGAATGGTCAGGCCGGCCGTAGGGTTCTGTAACGACTGCCTGGTGGTACCTCTAGCGGTCCTCAGGGCAGGATTCCCCAGGGCACGGAGTCTAAGTCCCAGTCTGCTATTCACCAGGGCCCCTGATGGTGGGGATGGACTTGGAGCAGACAGGAACCAGGTCGCGGCCCCTGAGTACACCTGCTAGTGATAGAGGGATCCGCCAGAGGTATGTGCAGGTACGGCTGGATCCGTGCAGGATGGATGGATGGCAGAGTAGTGAGCGTGGTCAGACGGGCCAAGTCAGCAACGTGCGGGCAGCAAGGTATCAAAGAAGCAGGCAGAGAATGGTCAAGGTCACAAGCCGGGTTCAGTAACTCACGGACAGCGCAGTACAGAGGATCAGGCAGAAGGATGGTCAGGGATGAGCCAGTAGTCAGAACAGGAGACGGTCAACAGGAATCAGGATCAGGCAGGGTCGGCAACAAGGTATCTTCTCACAGGAACTAGGAACAGGATACAGGGGCTCATGGGAAAACATACACCAAGGCCCAGAGCACAGGCCTGGTCATGCCTTATATACACCTTTCTGTAATCAGCCCCAGGTTTGGCTGATTGTGAGCTTCTGGCTGCTAAGAGCACCCGCTGGTCAGCTCTGCTACTGCAGCCCACACGGCAGGAGAGTCCCACCACCAGTGCTGAGAGCACCCGCTGGTCAGCTCTGGTACTGCAGCCCACACGGCAGGAGAGTCCCACCACCAGTGCTGAGAGCACCCGCTGGTCAGCTCTGGTACTGCAGCCCACACGGCAGGAGAGTCCCACCACCAGTGCTGAATCCATTCCTGACAGTGGGTATGGTTTAAATTACGCTAGTCATTGGGTGTGGCTTAAAGGGGGTGTGGTTAAACAGAGTCTGAAATGACCTACATAGTGTAGAATGTGATAATGTTAAATAGGGAATGTACCCTATACCAAAAAGGATGAATAGTGCATGGAGTGGCATAGTGGACCAAAATGAGAAGATATTACCACTATTGAAAAAATTAACAGGATAGGAAGGGATGTTTCAACGAAGTCTTAAAAAAGCTAAAAGAGTCAATCTGCAAAATTTCTATCTGGGAAATAATGTAGTTTATATGCTCACCGGCCACTGTATTGGGTATACCTGTTCAATTGCTTGGTAGCACGAATTGCTAATCAGCTAATCAAATGGCAGCAACTCAATGCATTTAGGCATCTAGACATGGTGAAGACAACTTGCAGAAGTTCAAAACCGAGCATCAGAATGGGGACGAAAGAGGATTTCAGTGACTTTGAACTTGGCATGGTTGTTGGTGCCAGACGGGCTGGTCTGAGTATTTCATAAACTGCTGATCTACTGGGATTTTGATACACAACCATCTCTAGGGTTTACAGAGAATGGTCCAAAAAAGAGAAAATATCCAGTGAGTGGCAGTTGTGTGGACGAAAATGCCTTGTTGATGTCAGAGGAGAATGGGCAGACTGGTTCAAGATGATAGAAAGGCAACAATAACTCAAAATTTGTTACAACCAAGGTATGCAGAATACCATCTCTGAACGCACAATAGACATGTGCGGTTCGTTTTGTTCCAAATTGCATTTCGGACTAATTTTTTCATTATCTGGAGACTTGCATTTATCTAAATAACGAATTAAAAAATAACGAGTTTAAACAAATCTGAAATACGAAACGAAATTTGGCCGAAATTCGATTAAAAAAAAAATTCGAATTCAAAAACAAAATCGAAAACAAATTCAAAAACAAAATCAGAAACAAATTAGAACAAACATTTCAAAACACATTTAAAGCAGAGCTCCTCCCAAAAGGGGAAGTTCCGCTTTAAGGACTGGTACCCAGCTCCCCGTTATTTTTTAATCTTCTCAAATTTGGTTGAAATCTTTTCGATTTGAAACAATTTTTTTAATTTTGTTGACTCAATTTTGAATTTGGTTGAACCAATTTAGAATACAAACGATTTTTCGAATTTGGTCGAAATGTTTTCTAACTGAATTCAAATACGAATTACCGAAACAATCCTGAAAATGAATTGAACAAATTTACCGAATCCAACTACACAAAATTTGTTAGATTTCGAAACGAAACAAATTTTTTTGTTTTGCACATATCCAAACTTTGAAGCAGATTGGCTACAGCAGCAAAAGACCACACTGGGTGTCACTCCTGTCAGCTAAGAACGGAGGCTAAACTTCGCACAGGCTCACCAAAATTAGACAATAGAAGATTGGAGAACTTTGCCTGGTCTGATGAGTCTGGATTTCAGCTGCAACATTCAGATGGTAGGGTCAGAATTTGGAGTAGACAACATGAAAGCATTGATCCATCCTGCCTTATATCAATGGTTCAGGCGGAGGCGTAATAGTGTGAAGGAGATTTTCTTGGCACTAGCAAGGTGTACCTAATAAAGTGGCTGGTGAGTGTAACTTACAAGTGCAGATGTAATATGTAATTCTGCAAATTGATTTTATGCAATTACATATCTACATTCAGCTCTATGGTGTTAAAGCGGAGTTCCACCTAAAAAAAAAAAATAAAAGTCAGCAGCTACAAAAACTGTAGCTGCTGACTTTTAAAACAGAGCCACTTACCTGTCCCTCGGTCCAGCGATGTCTTCACCATGGCTGGTTTCACCGGCCATCTTCTCTACCTGGCGCCGGGATCATCAGAGTTGGCACCCGGCTGTGACAGATTGTGGCTTCACAGGTGGGTGCTCACTGCGCATGCCCGAGTGGCTCTGCATTTTGTGAATGGCCCCGTAGTCTTCTGGGACCTGTTACGTGTCCCAGAAGACTACGGGGAGGGAGGGTAGGAGGACAACGTCCGATTCCGATCGCCTAGGTGATTGCAGCGGAAGTGGGTACCTGCCAAATTCCGGTACCCGCTCCCCAAAGGTGCCAATCCTTAATGGGGAGCGGGGCACAAAGGCTTAAAGTGGAACTTCCCCTTTGGGTGGAGCTCCGCTTTAAGGAACTGCAAAATCTTGTTGGCAGCAGAAATTCATAAGATGTCAGGTCAGTATATTACAGGGTCGGACTGACCATTTGGAAACTCGGGCACTGACCAAGGGCCCGGGGTCAGTAGGGGGCCCCATGAGATGCCCCATGGTACCTTTTTCATAGCCTTTTTTTAGTTTGGGCAAGGACACAGGGGCCCCATGATACCCTATTGCCCGGGGGCCCCATGAGTTGTCAGTCCGCCCCTGGTATATTATCTGCAGCACAGCCATTGTCCCACCAAGACAAGTCACATACATTATCACAGTCTCTTACCAAGCAAGTGCTACTACTACCTGCTGCCCTGGATTAACCGCTTCAGTACCAGGCACTCACCCCCTTCCTGCACAATCCAATTTTCAGCTTTCGGTGCTGTTGCATTTTGAATGACAATTGCGCGGTCATGCAAAACTGTACCCGAATTAAATTTTTATCCTTTTTTCACACAAATAGTGCTTTCTTTTGGTGATATTTAACCACCACTGGGTTTTATCGTTTTTGCTAAACAAATGAAAAAAGACAGAAAATTTTGAAAAAAAAAATGTTTTCCTGACTTTCAGGTATACAATTTAGCAAATAAGCAATTTTTCTTCTTCACTGATTTGCAATGGTGAGGTTGCACTGGTGAGACTGTACTGATGGCCACTGATTGGAACTGATGGGGCCTCACTGATAATCAGGGCACCGATGAGCAGTGCCATGACTAACAGTGTAAATGTGCCTTATCAGACTTGCCAGTTACTGGCACTTGTGGCAGTGCGGTATCCTGCCACAATGAAAATCACGGTGATAACCCAGGATTCTCAACCATACAGGTTGAGGGGCTCCAGGCAGTTCTCTTAATGCAGAGGAAACTGGTTTATTGGTTTCCTCTTTGGTTTGTAAAGCCCATATTGGGACCTGTGGCCTGGAGATTTCTAAGAGATTTGGGAGGGATGATTTCTCCAATCCTGGGTCCATGTTTTGAGAGCAGCCAGTGCGCTGATTGCACAGGTGTGTGCAGGTCTTTTTGTGGAGGCCAGGCCATGATTCTGGGCTCCACCCCAGCAGACAAGAAGTCAGTGCCCAGGAGTCAGGAGGACTCCACCTAGGTGAGGTGGAAGCCAGAAGCAGCAAGGGGCTAGCTGTGTGTTAAAGGCCCTATTGGAAGGAGTCTGTAGGAAACAGACGTAAAGCGGTATACCTGAGAGAGCCAGAAGGCTGAATATTGTTTCATATGTTTGATGGTGGATACCCCTGCTTGGGAAGCATTTTTGTTACTGAACTTTTGCTTAAATACAATTGGGCTAAAAGGCCTTTAAAAAGAAGAAGAAGCGAGTTGCTGTGTGCTTTAAAAAAGAAAAGCTATACCATTTTGATGCGAGTTCCCACACACTCCATTCTTCACACTGTGACAGCGTGTTAGGAAAGGGATGCCGATAACTGGCAAGTTTGATGTGTACTGATGAAGCTGCACTGGTGAGGCTGCACTGATTGGCACAGGTGGGGCTGCACTGATGGGCACTGATGAAGTGGCACTTGTAGGGCTGCACTGATGGACACCAATGGGGCTGCACTGATGGGCACTGATGAGGCGTTACTGATGGCACTGATGAGGCTACACTAATGGGCACTGGTGAGGCTGCATTGATGGGCATTGGTGGGGCTGCACTGATTGGCACTGATGTGGCTACACTGATGGGCACTAGTGGGTCTGCACTGATGGACACTGGTGAGGCTGCACTGACGGACGCTGTTGAGGCTGGACTGATGGGCACTGATAAGGGCGCACTGATAGGTGGCACTGATAGGCACTAATGAGGGGGCACTGATGAGGCTGCACTGATAGGTGGCACTGATTGGAAGTGGTTAAGCAAGCTAGTAGTAGCAGTACTTGTTTGATAAGAGACTGTGGTCTGCTGCCCTGGATTAAGGAAGCTAGTACTAATTTGCCTAATCCAGGGCAGTAGGCCACCATCTCTTCTTATCAAATGAGTGCTGCTCCTTCTAGCTTGCTTAGAAAAAGGTCCAATGACAGTCTCTTCTCTTGCTGAATCCAGGGCAGGTCAGCAGGCTTCTGTATGTCTCACCATGCCAGCTTGAGTCTTGCCATTACCTCCACCTGACACAGCCAGACAGACTGCAGGAGGTTCCAGTCCTCAGCAGTGATGCCGCTCTCCCGCTCTGCACAGCCCCTTCCTCCGCCCTTGCGACTTATCCAGGCGAGTCCACGGCACAGCAAGCTGACAAGCTGGATCTCTCCACCACGCACTTCCAGGGCTGTGGGCAGCGGCAGTAGGATCTATAAACTAAGCATCAGAAAATGCGGAGGCTGCCCCTGTGGGTCCAAAATAAAAAAAAGTCCCAAAAGTTGCTGGCCTGCTATTAAATGTCCCACCACACATTACATTTAACAAAGCATGAATCTGTGTGAAACGCGTCGTCATCGCAATCAGGACTTGTTGTGGTTGGCCCCAGGTACTTTGGCTTCTCTGCCCAACGATCACCATTCATCCACCGGTTTCTGCGCTCCACTGACGTCACTTCCGGTGCGCGGCGACGTCACTTCCAGTGATGGTGTGAACCTCCTGCGCTCAAAACAAACAAAAAATATATAAACCAAGAGACGCTGCTAACATTAAATCATATACCAATGAATATGTGAACTAATAAAATGTAGCACTACTCATATAAAATATTTATCCGTGTATAAACCCACAATATGTGTATCAAATCATAATTATAATAATATATAACTTATCATGTAATATATCGTATGTTTTTTTTAAACAATGAACTGGTTGGCTTAAATTTACGGGTCTGTGGAATACGGCGTCTGCTGTGCGCAGCGTTTGATCTTGTCTGGAGAGGAGCCATTATTGGAGTGCTGACCCTTAGAGAGAGTTGTGTATGCAGTGGGAACAAATCTTTGGAGTGACAACCGTCCTGAAGGATCTGTGAGAGGGATCCTTTTAAGTGTTTTGACCCGCAAGGGTCGAAGTTTTAAGGTGAGAGGCTGATCTAGCCGGTGGTCGGATATTTTGTCAACAATCAACCCACTGTCATACAAATATCAGCAAGAGTTTTGGATTGGAGTGTGATCATCTATGTGTTTGGACTTTATAAGCACAGAAATATATCATTTTCGTGTTGTGTGTTGTTGCACTTTTTTCACATGTATGCACATTGATTTTCACTGAATGGGGGTATTTATGGATACACGTGTGTATTGATGTACACGTTGGTTCATATTTATATATATATATTCCTGTAGATGCACTAATATATTTTTGGGAATTGATTATATATTCTATATTTCCAATAGTTGGAAATATTGATTTATTTATTTTTTATTTTTCATCACTATCACTGTTGAAATTTGTTTTGGGTTCACTGATCAATGGATTATATTTATTTGTGAAAATTTCACTTAAAAGGTCACTTCCAGTGTGCAAGCTCTGGGGACATGAGAGGCAGTATCCTGATCTGTGAGTGTTTCCTTCCCACAGTTGGCAACCTATCTTCCAGCAGTGCAGTCCACAGGATTTCTTTACCACCGCCTCCTGTAGCCTGGCCCGGTTTCACTTGTTCCCTCAGCAGTAAACCAGTTTTATTGCCTACATCACGGGTGTCAAACTGGCGGCCCTCCAGCTGTTGCCAAACTACAAGTCCCATGAGGCAATGCAAGATGGACAGTTAGAAGAATGGCTCCCAAAGGCAGAGGCATGATGGGACTTGTAGTTACGCAACAGCTGGAGGGCTGTCCGTTTGACACTCTTGCCCTACATCCATACACATGGGCTATACCACCCACCCTTGGTTTCATTTACATTGGATATATGACTGTGATTATTGGTTGTAATTTCTCTCACGTGGATAATAAAATCCTTCTTTTTTTTTTTACTCTGGATAACATTGCCATCATCTTTGCCATTTTTCAATACTTTACTGTTCACGAACAATTTGGCTTTATACCAATAGCACTCATTATCAGCTACATTACATTTGGCATGTTTTCTTACTTCATGTGGGCAGAGTGTGACAGAACTCGGTGGGCCCCCCTGCCCTTGGGGCCCGTGTGGTCTGCACACTCTGTACACATGGATGATAGGCCACTGACTAGACGCAAAACATCACATCGACATTGTCACAGTTTCAGTGGAAGAACAGCAGACTTGACCCAGATACCTGAAGAACATGAGTCAGCTCAGGAAAAAACATTAACCCTTCAGTAGGGACCTGCCTACACACTTTGTTGATGCAAATGTGTCAAAAACTTACTGGAGAGTAGCAATTATGACAGTCTAATATCTCAAAATCTGTTTACAGAACAGAAAAAACTTCATATGAGCTAAGGAGTTCAAGAAAGCCTGACCAGAAACACATTAAATTCTTTGGAAGCAAAGCATATATATATACATATATATATATATATATATATATATATAGAAAAGGGTACAAAATAGGAACTTTAGTCTAAGCAATGTATACACTCACCGGTCACTTTATTAGGTACAAATTGCTAGTGCCAAGAATATCTCCCCCACACCATTACACCACCAGCCTGAACCATTGATACAAGGCAGGATGGGTCCATGCTTTCATGTTGTTTACATCAAATTCTGACCCTACCATCTGAATGTCGCAGCTGAAATTGAGACTCATCAGACCAGGCAACATTTTTACAATCTTCTATTCTCCAATTTTGGTGAGCCTGTGAGAATTGTAGCCTCCGTTTCCTGTTCTTAGCTGATAGGAGTGCCATCCGGAGTGGTCTTCTGCTGCTGTAGCCCATCTACTTCAAGGTTCAATGTGTTGAGCATTCAAAGATGGTATTCTGCATACCTTGGTTGTAACGACTGGTTATTTGAGATTCAAGGACTACATTGGGGCATCTGTTTGGGCAAATTTTGCCCTTTTTTTGTCTGCTTTTAACCTCCTTAACATGTCTGCCTCTTCACTGCTCAGGAGCAACCAACTCGGGTGTTTATTTAACAACTTATAACAGTTGGTCACTATATTTTTTTAATCTGGGACGAACAACGGCTTGGCGTTTGCTACCCAATTTGATCTGAGGTATTCTCGGACTGGTGGCTTCTCCCCGGTGTTCAGAAAATCTCCCTTTGTGTATCCAATCTCTACTGATCTTAATGTACATTAGCTGCTGCTATTGAACAGAGTGCTATCATCAACTGACATTTTTGCTCAATTTTTCCACTTTCCCTGAAGAAGTGGGTCACATCCCATGAAAAGTGTCGGATCTTTTGATTGATTATCCAGTTTTGGATTCAATTTTATGTAAAAGCAATTTTGGGTTCTAGTGGAATTGCCACCCTTCTCAAATTACACCCAATGGTCCATCATTTGGGTAGTCTATATTAATTTATACATTTCTACTAATTACCGATGTTTTTCATACCTTTCATGTGAGCAATCGTTTTACCAGTTTGATGATGATCAGTTCTTTTGATGGTATCAATAGGATTTTAGGATTCTTGCCCGTGACGTCCTTGCGTTCCGAGCCAGAGTCTTTGCCACTATTATCTCTTTATATTTTTGTTGACTCATTATGTATGTGCCTACATTGGCGTTTGTCTTGCTTACCACTCTGTGTGGTTTTGTTTATAATGTCATAATAAAATATGCTCTATTTTATCCAATATTGTTCATGTTCATGCATCTTTATACCCACAATGGTATGGTACCTTAAAAGTCCCATTATTTTCTCCTACTAGGGTTTATTTTCTTCAGTGTTCCAATAGGGGTGTGGTACCTTAAAAAACCTTCACACAAGGACAGGTGAGACCTAGTATCTCTCCAGCTCCCATCAATCTCCAATCTAAAAGGTTATTTGAGTTACTCTTGCCTTTCTATCATCTCAAACCAGTCTGCTAATTTTCCTCTGACCTCAACAAGGCAATTTTGTCCACACAACTGCCGCTCATTGAATACTTTCTCTTTTTCAGACCATTCTGTGTAAACCCTAGAGATGGTTGTGCGTGAAATCCCAGTAGATCAGCAGTTTTTGAAATACTCAGACCAGCCGACCTGGCACTAACAACCATGCCAAGTTCAAAGTCACTTAAATCCCCTTTCTTCCCCATTCTGATGCTCAGTTTTGAGCTTCAGCAGCTCGTCTTCACCACGTCTAGATGCCTAAATGCACTGAGTTACTGCCATGCGATTGGCTGATTAGCAATTTGTGTTACCAAGCAATTGAACAGGTGTACCCAATAAAGTTGCCGGTAATTGTATTTATCAACTACAGTGAGTCTCAAAAATGGTACGCATGTCTACATTAGACATGTGCAACTCTGTTTAGATTTGTTTTTCGGACGAATATTTAATTTTCAGAGATTCGGATGCATCCGATTTTCCGAATGGTACCAAATCCAAAATAGGTCATAACCGCTTCCCAACTGCCCTATAGCAGAAATACTGCTACAGGGTGGCACGGGTGCGCAAAATCATGTATATATACATGATTTCGTATTTGGGTGCCCTACCCGCACCAATGTTCGCGGCTGCAGCTGTCAGTCACCTGCCGGTGATTACTGAGCATCCCCGACGGGGGAGGAGGACTGTTTTGTTTACTAACAGTTATCCTCCCTGTCAGCTCAGGCACACTGCTGTGGATGACTGTGTAGTGTGATTACAGTGAAGCACACAGACACCGCCCCCTAGTAAAACACTCCCAGCTCACAGTTGACCCTTTGATTGCCCCTCATGTTAACCCCTTTCTGCCCAGTGCCATTAGTACAGTGTCAGTGCTTTTTTTTTACCACTGATCACTGTATTGATATCATTGGGGATGTCAGTGACACCAAGTCAATTCCCCCCAGTATCAGAATGTCTGCTGCAGTCCCGCTATAAGTCGCTGATCGCCGCCATTACTAGTAAAAAAAAATTCCAGTATCTATACCGCCATTTGTAACCATTATAACTTTCGGATAAACCAATTAATTTACACATATTGGGATTTTTTTTAGCAAAGACATGGAGCAGAATACATTTTGGCCTAAATTTATGATGAAATTTGATTTTTTAAATCTTTTTACTGGACAGGTTTAATAGCAAAAAGTCAAAAATATTGTTTTTTCTCAAAATGGTCAGCCTTTTTTTGTTGATAGTTTATAGCAAAAAAGAAAAACGCACAGGTGATCAATTACCACCGAAAGAAAGCTCAATTCGTGGGAAAACAAGGACGTAAGTTTCATTTGGGTGCAGCATTGCATGACCACGCAATTGTATGTTAAAGTAATGCAGTGCCATAGCGCAAAAAAATGGCCTGGTCATGAAGGGGGGTAAATCCTCTGAAGGGCATGTGGTTAAGGAACGGCCAGCCGCCATGTTCCTAATAACCATGAGTCATCTGCTGTCAGTTGTATTCCACAAAAGAAGTGGTGGTTAAAATTTAGAAAAAAAAAATCACAATGGGGGTTCCTCCAATCTATACCAGACCCTTATCTGAGCATGCAGCCTGGCAGGCCAGGAAAGCGGGGAGGGACGAGCAAGCTCCCCCCCAAACCATACCAGGCCACATGTCCTCAACATTGGGGGTGCTAAAGCACCTTGCTCTCATGTTGATAGAGACAAGAACCCCTTCCCCAAAACCTTGGGTGGTGGTTGTGGGGGTCTGCGGGCAGAGGGCTTATTGGAATCTGGAAGCCCACTTTGACAAGGGGGCCCCCAGATCCTGGTCCCCCATGTGAATGAGTATAGGGTACATCATCCTGCCCCCAAAAAAAAAAATGTGCGAAGTAAAAAAGACACAGGGACAGTTTTTGATAAGTCCTTCATTGAAAATGAAAAACAAAAAATAAATGCCCCTTGAAGTAGATCAAATAAGATAAGGGTCTGGTATAGATTTTGGGCAGACCCTATATAATTTTTTTTTTTTAATTTTAGCGTGGGGTTCCCCTCAAAATCAATAGCAAACCCAAAGGGCCTGGTATGGATTGGGGGGGGGGGATCCCCACGCTGTTTTTTTTAACTGTCACTTCTTTTGTTTACATTCTGCTGTCAGCGGGGAATCCCAATGACGGCAGATGAGTCATGGTTATTATTATATCTCCTGATTTTATTTTATTATCAAAAGAAAACTGGCCCAAAAGAGTAAATAAAAAATATTTATTTTAAACTTAGCTGTGTGCTTCTTGTTATTACCATAACCTACCACCAAAGAACAACCCAAAATAAATTTTCTGGCTCCTGACGATCACAGCAATACCAATACAGAATGTGTATGTAATTTGTTGTTTGTACCCATAGTACAGCCCAGAAACAATAGCGCACATTTTGTTGGTTTTTTTTGTCCTACCTAAAACACTAACACTAACTGACACTGATACTAATTTAATTTTTTTTTTAAATCCTAACCTTTGACCCAAACACTAACCATGGCACTGGCCTAGATCAAACCTTGATCTAGCTATTTTATTTAATTTTTATTTTTTAATATTTATTTATATTTTTATTTTTTTTACACACTGTTTTTTTTTTATCTCTGCAAGAGAGAGAGAAAACTCGAGGATGGGCTTACCAGTGACAGATCACTGTGATAGCCAATCAGAAGCACAGTGATCATAATTACATAGTTAGAAAGACAAACGTCCATCCTGTTCAACCATTAAAAAAAAAGTTATAATCCTATACCCACAGTTGATCCAGAGGAAGGCAAAAAAAACCCAGCAAAGCATGATCCAATTTGTTCCTGCGGGGAAACAAATTCCTTCCTGATCCCCCGAGAGGCAATCGGATATTCCCTGGATCAACTTTACCTATAAATGTTAGTATACGGTTATATTCTGTGTATCTAGGAAACAATCCAGGACTTTTTAAAGCAATCCACTGAGCTCGCCAGAATCAACTCTTGAGGGAATCTATTCCACATTTTCACAGCTCTTACTGTGAAGAAACCTTTCCGTGTTTGGAGATTAAACTTCTTTTCCTCCAGATGTAAAGAGTGCCCCCTTGTCCTCTGTGATGACCTCAGGGTGAATAGCTCTACACAGAGTTCACTATATGAACCACTGATGTATTATACATGTTGATCATATCCCCCCCTTAATCTCCTCTTCTCAAGAGAGAATAAATTCAGTCCCTCTAATCTTTCCTCATAGCTGAGCTCCTCCATACCTCTTATCAGTTTGTTTGCTCTTCTCTGTACTTTCTCCAGTTCCCCAATGTTCTTTTTGTGAATTGGTGCCCAAAACTGAACTGCATATTCCAGATGAGGTGTTACTAATGATTTGTACCGGGGTAATATGATATCTCTCTCTGGAGTCTATACCTCTTTTAATACAAGAGAGGATTTTGCTCGCTTTAGAAACCGCAGCTTGGCATTGCATGTCATTATTAAACTTGTGATCTACCAGAACCCCCAGATCCTTCCCCACCCTTGATTCCCCCAGTTGTACCCCCCCAGTATGTATGATGCATGAATATTCTTAGCCCCCAAGTGCAGAACCTTACATTTATCAACATTAAACCTCATTTGCCACATAGTTGCCCAATTATTGCCACATAGTTGCATCAGGAGTTCCAGGTTCTGGTTGTTAGCACAGGACCCAGGTCTCTCAATGACACTCTGGGAGCATGCCATGTGGTGCGCTCCCAGCACAAAGACAGATACTCAAATATGTGGCCCCATGGAAAAAAGCCCAGTTCTGTTTGGCCTCATATTCATGTGATGTCAGCGCCAAGGGGTTAAGGAAGCTGCGGCCGTCTGCGCCTTAGAAACCACAGCTTTTCACAATGATTCGGATCCAACCAAAGTTATACCGCGTGGATTAGAAAACTCATCCACCGGGTATAACGAATATATGAAACGTATCCCAAAAACGAACCGGACTGACACAAAGAAAACGAATTAACGAGATCATTAACCTAACGAATGTATCTGCAACTAAACAAATAGTTCTTGGAAAAATGGGAGCTGGAACTGGGAACAAAATTGAACGTGCAACAGAGGAATAGTTTATTTAAATTAGTACACGAGGTAACAAACATGAGCACGGTGAAAATGAATTATAAATGTGTGGCTAGATGGTACATCACACTGAGTAAAGCACATAAACAATAAGTAGATGTTTCACCTTTATGTTGGAGAGGTTGTGGGGAAAAGGGCACAATGGCACATATATGGTGGGAATGCCCAAAGATACAAGAATACTGGGAGGGAGTATTACAATGTATCCAGGAAATATGTGGGATTACCGTCATATCGAGGAGGATAAAATTGAACAATTTAGGAAAATGTGGAGTGGTTGGTTGGTCTTTAAAACAACTAAAAGATATTTGGAATTGGTCAGAATAAAAGCGGAAGAGTAATGGGGGGAATATTAAAGGATTATGCAGGCCATAGATGGGTCGAAAATCGGCCGATTTTCGGATCGTTAGTGGGCCAATTGTTCGGCCGTTTTTCGGTATTTTGGCAGATTTTTTTTATCAGTAAAGTTGGAAAAAAATCGGCCGATTTTGCCGATTTTCGCGTCAATGATGGAAAAATCGGCCGATCTTTTTACCGATAAAAAAAATCTGCGCATGAGCAGTGACCTGCAAGAGGAAGACAAAAGAAGAAGAAAAAAGAAGAGGATGAAGAAGAAGAACAAGAGGATGAAGAGGATGAAGAAGAGGAGGAGGAGGAAGAAGAAGAATAGGAAGAAGAAGAGGATGAAGAAGAGGAAGAGGATGAAGAAGAGGATGAAGAAGAGGATGAAGAAGAAGAGGATGAAGAAGAGGAGGAAGAAGAGGAGGAGGAAGAAGAATAGGATGAAGAAGAGGGAGAAGAAGAGGATGAAGAAGAAGAGGATGAAGAAGAGGAGGAATAAGAAGAGGAGGAAGAAGAGGAAGAAGAAGAAGAGGAGGAAGAAGAAGAATAGGATGAAGAAGAGGAAGAAGAAGAGGAAGAAGAGGATGATGAAGAAGAAGAGGATGAAGAAGAAGAGGATGAAGAAGAAGAGGAAGAAGCTGAAGAAGAGGATGAAGAAGATGAAGAAGAGAAAGAAGAGAAGAGGATGAAGAAGAAGAAGAGGATGAAGAAGAAGAAGAGGATGAAGAAGAAGAAGAGGATGATGAAGAAGAGGATGAAGAGGAAGAGGATGAAGAAGAAGAAGAGGATGATGAAGAAGAAGAGGATGAAGAAGAGGAAGAAGAAGAAGAAGAAGAGGAGGAAGAAGAAGAAGAAGAGGAAGAAGAAAAAGAGGAAAAGGAAGAGGAAGAAGAGGAAGAGGATGAAGAAGAAGAGGAATTCCAGTCTGGCAAAAAGTGTCCCTGCAGAGAGCTCCGCTATTTCTTTGACAGTTCCTTGACATTTATAGCGGTTGCAACAATGTATCTATTTGTTTCCGAATAAAAACATCTGTATCCTAAATGGATACAAATACATTGTTGCAACCGCTATAAATGTCAAGGAACTGTCAAAGAAATAGCGGAGCTCTCTGCAGGGACACTTTTTGCCGGCTGTAGACGGGATGAAAATCGGCCGATTTTTTTTACCGTTGCTGGTAACGTCGGCCGCTTGAACGACTGATTTTTTGTTTTTTTAAAGAAAAATCAGCCGATTTTCGACCCATCTATGGCCTGCATTAGATATAGATCAAAAATTATGAGAAAGGTCAGAGATTAGGATCAGGTGTGGATTAGGTAATGGTGGGGGGGAGGGAAGAGGGGGGGTAGGGGATAATATGATATGATGCAATTGGGATGTACGGGTGAAGTGTGTTTTTACTCATGTATGTATTTGATGTTCTATTTGTATAAAAAAAAATGTAATAAAAGATATCATAAAAAAAAGCCTTATGGAATGATACAGTCAGTCACCACAGTGTCTAAAAAGAAAGACCATTAACCACCTGCAACCTCAGTCAGAAAATCAACAAGATTCATTTAGGACATGCTAGCTAGATGCTTGTCAAATATGGTTTGTACAGGACCACAGCCTGAGCCTGCCTCATGGGAAGAAATGCAAAACCCAACTGTTCATGAGAAGATACAGCAGAATCGAGCACATTGATGTCAGACACCATTACCTCTGAGACCTAGTGGAAAAAATGTGATTGAGTACTATGAAACTAATAGATGATAGCGGATGCTGTGACAAAACCACCAGAAAAACCAAAGTTTGAAGAACTCTGAAAGAAGATGAGCTTTTATGAGAAGTAGTTCTTGAATGGGGTTGTTGGCGTGCTTTTTATACAGACAAAGGTACAACCACCATTTTCATAAATTGGTGATTGGTACTTCTGCCTCTAGGTGGTAGTTTTTATTGCTTGTACAATGTTTTGTTCTTTCTTGTAGAACTGCATGGTTAAGATTTGTTCTTGTGAAACTACATGGTTAAGATGTTCTTTCCTGTTTTTGTGTTCTTGTTGTTTTACAATAAAATAAGAATGGCTCAGCTGTGTGTCCATCATCATCTTAACTCTTGACTAGTAAATCCTGGTGCACACTATGAGTGAGGAGCTCACGAGGAGGTCTCTGTACCAACTATGTGATGCTAGTACAGTGATCTTCCTGCTGAGCTATTGTGTTCTGTGTTCACCCATTGGCTGTAACGGATGTGTTGCAAACAGGCTTGAACCAGGCTGAGATGATGTCAGTCTCTAGCTTCCCTGCCAGCCAATGCATTAAAATTCAAATTCAGACTTTTTTTTTAGATAATTGTATGGCTTTTTAATTGCTGAAATTATTATTTCACCTACAGTATACATTTCCATTAGCAGAGGATTGGCATTAACACTGATCCCTGCATCCAACTGTTTAAATGTTTAATATCTTTTATACCTGCCAATGAGCCAATGAGAAATCACCTCATTACCTTGGAACAGGGGTTGGTGATCTCATGAACAAAACAATTCGTGAGGGGGTCAGTGGGAAAAATGCCCCTTGTATTGACAGTCAGTAAAAAGAGTGTGCTTCTTTCAGTGGTGGTCAAAATGCCCCTCTTACAAACAGCATTAGTGTCATGCTGCTGGCTCGGCTATATGGCGTTGACAGCAGAACTATGCACACACGCATCAGATGTGAGGTCAATCAACCAAAGCTCAAGGAACCCCCAGCAATCTCTGGAAGAACCTCAGGGTTAAACAGAACCATGATTGAGAATGGCTGCTTTAAGAGAACCCTAGCATGAAAAAGCCAATGTGGCTTTCAAGCTTTTCCCAGACAAGTACGGGGCAAGACACTGCAGTCATCAGGGTTATTGTACTAAGACAAGTTCAGGGTTCAGCTACAGTTCAGAGGACACCAAAGCTCATCTCTAATCAGGATCAGGGTTGACATTCATCTAACATCTATAGCAGGGTTTCTCAACCAAGGTTCCCTCAGACATTGCTAGGGGTTCCTTGAATAATGAGCAATTTCTGCCTCTCAGATAGGTTCCCACTGACACCACTGATATTTTTAGCTATCTGTAAGGAGCATTCTTCCCACTGACCATCATGCTAATATATCATGAGTTGAAGATATTAAATAGTAATTTTAGCAGAGGTTCTCTGAGACCAGAAAGGTATTTCAAGGGTACTTCTGTGTTGAAAAGGTTGCGAAAGGCTGATCCATAGATAATCAACTATTCACAGATACTTGCCATTTTGTTCTTTGTTAGCTATAATAGTGTAATAACGAATATTTGTAAACCTACTGTATGTGTAGGTCATCAGTACACAGAGACTTTTCAACATGTGCCTTGTGTTTGTTGGTCAGGTACAAGGGTAGAATCTAAGCAGACCCAAGCAGTTTTAGAAAGCATTGGCAGACCTTTGCCATGCTCATTGTTCTCAATGACAAATCTGCCCATACATAACATTTCTATAAACAGCACTTGAATAATATTCAACTAGCAACTGAATAGTCCTCTTTTCCCTTATAAAACCCATACAGAGGTAAATCCTTTCATTACCAGCCACCTGACAAACATGGATTACCGTCAAAACATATTTCCTTTGTACAGTACACAGTGACATCTGTTGTTCCACACTACCTTGTCTAACAATAACGTCTATTGTTATCCGGGGCTCCAGCCCAGGTTTGTGTGCAGGTATAACATCACATGATGGTGAGGAACACGCAGAAGGTTACTTTAACCATTTCATGCCAGGGAAAAACTATATTTATTTTGTTTTTTCTTAATTGTACTGCATAGCTTAATGCAGCCTTTCTCAACTTTTTTACTTCAGAGGAACCCTTAAAATAATGTTCAGGTCTCTGAGAACCCCTGCTAAAATTAATTAATTGAAAGTCAATGGAAAGAATGTCCCTTACACTGGTGATCAGAGGGAATGTCCTCCTTACAGTGGTGATCTGACTGCCACCCTTACAGACAATTCAAATGTTCATTGGTGTCATGCCACTGGTTTTTCCAAATAGCATTTGACCCAGAACAATCTAGGCATCATCAGGTGGGAGGTCAACCAGCCTCAGCTAAAGGAACCTCTAACAACCTCTGGAGGATCTCTGGGACTCCACTGCACTCTGGTGGAGACTGGATAGGTTAATAAACATGCTATGGCAAATGTCTTTATCTTTCTGTAGAAGAAAAATCTCACTTGAAAGGCTTGATAGAGTTGCTGTGTTACACTAGACTTTTAATTGGAATTCCAGGCTAAACCCTAACTAATCTTAAAAATGCTCCTAACAACTATAATTGTAAAAGGGGCTTTGCAATTGGCTAGAATTTGTGCCAAGAGCACAAGCTCATGCCCCTCTCCTATCCCATTCACTAGAACACTCTCCCTCCTGCTGAGGGCGACCCCTACACCAAACAAAAAACTGATCACCTGCCCAGGTCTATAACTGGCTTTTTAAACAGTGAACATGGAGGGCGTCACTATGTGAAAGATTCAAAAAATAGAAATATCCAGTTCAACTTGCCAGCCTACCCCAGTCTAATCACGGCTATTGTCAGCAAGGAACATGGATATGTATAACTTATCAGCAGAGGGGGATAAGAAAAGCCAGTTC
Organism: Staurois parvus; assembly: GCF_062004578.1. Taxonomy (NCBI): domain Eukaryota; kingdom Metazoa; phylum Chordata; class Amphibia; order Anura; family Ranidae; genus Staurois; species Staurois parvus. The sequence continues at coordinate 622,095 of NW_028318268.1, forward strand.
AATCTGCCAGCCAGTTGGCCAACTATCAAAGACCAAATTAACCTATCTAGAAACATGCGTTTAAAAACATACTACACCATACTGTGCTCATTCCATGCCAGAGGGCTCCCCACAACATTACCAGCCATTGACCTTTATATCCCAAGGAAGGAATGTCCAAACAAATGAGTAGATTTGTTGCAACTTACTGATGGAATTTTGGGAATGGCATAACAGTCACATCAACATACATTCTGGAATCACATGACAATATATAGTCAGTCTCATTTAGTGGACAGTCCACAGTAGTCACATGTGAAAGCATTTGCAGCTCTTTTTGCAGCCACCTCCCTCTAACAGTCTCTCCGTTCACCTTGATTTATTGGTATTCACAGGACTGGGCACTCTGTAGATACACCCTCCATAGGTACACCTCACTCAGGGAAAGCATGGCCTGGCCTAAAAGACTTTTTGCATTCCTCCCTAGCCCCCACCTCCATAAGAATCAGAAAGTCTACAGCCCGCTCTCCTGGGTGAAGGTCTACTCTTCACTGGCCTCTTGTCTTGTACAAGGCCCCCACATGCTGGTTACATCTGTGCTGGTGTGGGGTGCCTGGCTCCCATGACCCAAGTGCACTAGGGCTCCTCCCAACCTGGTTAATAGCTGGGCACTGACTCACCCATGGCATCACTACCGGAGGGCTCTAACTAGAAGGGGTCTAGCACCTGATGACACCGTCTGCTGTAACCTGACACTGTCCTGGCACAGAGCCACCTAGTGGCAGACTAGCTAGCTGCACCTGCCTACATGATGACTAACCTGCCTAAGGAAGATGTAAATACTAACTTAAAGGTTTGGTGATGAGTTTTCCTTTCAATGGGGGCCCCTTCCGGTCACACCTGAACGATAGCTACGATAAATCGGGAAATGTATACACATAACACCGCAGTACGTTGCAAACACTTCAACTTTATTACGGAAATGTCAGAATATATATAAATCTGTAATCTCTGAGCAGATTTTTAATGACCAACTTTTAATATCAACCAATCAAATACATGCATTTTATCTTTAGCATTGCACCTTAGTTGTCACCAAACTTTGCGGAACAATTGTCTAGCCAGATGGTTGTGGTCAGACTTACTCATTGTTTTGGCCCAACACCCGGACTACGGTTACTATCGCCCCTCTGAAAAGTTACTTCCTCAAAAAACTTGCAAACACAGTTATTTTCCATCACAAAATGGAGTTGATCATGTTATCCTATTATCCTTTCCCTAACCTGTTTTCCAGTTCAGACAAGTGATCCGGCTTCCCTGCCAGTGACTGCAGGGTAGAGGTGAGAGTGCTTGACAATAGCTGAAATCTCTGGGAGTGGTGACATCATCCATGTGCTCCTGTAGCCAGGGGCGGACTGACCATTTGGAAACTCAGGCACTGTTTCCGGGGTCAGTAGGGGGCCCCATGAGATGCCCCTGGTACCTTTTTCATAGGCTTTTTTGAGTTTGGGCAAGGACACAGGGGCCCCATGATCCCCTATTGCCCGGGGGCCCAATGAGTTGTCAGTCTGCCCCTGCCTGTAGCCCATCCATTGTCGGCCGTCCCTCCTCTCCCCTGCTTGTTGACGCATGGGTGCTGGATCACGTGTTTAGAGTGGCTTTAAAATAGGCAAGTATTTACATCTGCCTTACACAGCTGATATCTCATCCCTTTAAAACCGAACACATAATATTACACAAGTTCTGTGGCTGATGAAGGTGGTAATTAAACTCACTGAGTGCCTTATGTGCAATAAATTAGCCTCAGAAATGGTGTAATTAAAGGGATGAGGTAGCAACCCTACTTACATAGGATAGTCAGTATAGGTGTTAGGAAGGGGGAGGGAACATTTTTAAGATTAGGTAGGTTTACCCTTCCTCTGGATCAACTGTGGGTATAGGATTAGAACTCTTTTTTATGGTTGAACTAGATGGACTTTTGTCTTTTTTTCAGCTAGACTAACTAGTCTGGCATTCTACTTTGAATGATGACCTTGGGTATCCAGAACTGCCTTGCTGTGATTCGCTGAAAGCTGCCCCAAGCTGGGTCCCATCAACTGCCTATTCTGGATCCTGGAAGCCTTCCCCCTGGTGATGCTCCACTATGCATGTGCTGAATAGCCACAAAGCCCCTGAGATGCAAGACATTGGTATCTCAGGAGGCTTTGGACAGGAAGGGATGTCATTCTTCTTTTGCTGCTATACTGTCGCCCCTCTGAAAAGAAATCCATAATAGGTTTTTAGAAGGTGCTTAACAGGCAAAGAGGAGGAGATATGTCACCTCCTTACCGCCTGCTTTAACCCTCAAAATGCTGACCCACTGCACTGTAAGTGCATTGCAGTCGGTTGCTGGGAGGTTCCAGTGCAACCCCATCCTTTTTAATGAGGCACTTCTGGCAGCAGTACCGCCTGCCGAATGTGACATGCCTTGCTGTGCCCACGATGCTTGGCTTTAGTGTGGTTACAACCCTAAACAGCTTAATTTTTGTGTTAGGTGGGTGGTTGGGGGTGGTTAAACCAGGTCTCAGTTGCCTGTTTTTACTGCTGCTACCCCATCCCAACCATCCATGTGAGTGACCCCTAAACTGGCCATACATTCATCAAATGTTGATTTGATGTCAGCACCCTTGCTCAACAGAAGTTGATTGTTTAATCAACCTCTGTTGAAGGAACATGTTGGACAGTGGTTGAGTTTCCTCCATCAGCCTCCTTTGTGTGACTGGATGGCCAGATTTAGATGCACTGGACAGGGGCGGACTGACAACTCATGGGGTCCCCAGGCAATAGGGGATCATGGGGCCCCTATGTCCTTGCCCAAACTCAAAAAAGCCTAAGAAAAAGGTACCAGGGGCATCTCACTGGGCCCCGTACTGACCCCTGGCCCTTGGGCAGTCCCGAGGTTCCAAATGATCAGTCCGCCCCTGGTTTAGGAAGATTTAGATGATTAAAGTGGAAGTTTAGCAAAAAGAAAAAAAATCTCTACAGCTTTAGTCACATCACTTAATTGTAATGGAGGATATCAATGTTGTGCAGTTAGCCAGGCTTTGTGTTACAAATATTTTCATGTTTTTTTTTAAATTTGGATGCAATTTCAACCAAATGAGAAACGTGTTTTATCAGTGATAATTTTACAATTACTAGTGTTACTTTGGAAAAAAAAGGTGTAAATTTTATTCTGCGATGTGCCCTGATCATAATGATCTGAAAATTGCTTCTTTGCTAAGAAGTATGGAATGGTTAATTAAAAATGAAATAAAGTTTTATTTTTATTTTTTTTTATAGCTGAACTCTAGGCAGATGTAAATGATGCATACAATATAGCTCAGTATTCATTATTAAATCATTCTCATTGTCAATCACACAAAGACAGTCAGGTACACTGCAATGCAGGGAGCATGCTGAAAGGAGGAAAGAGCAGAGCGGCAGCTCATTAGTATGCTTCTCCTATACTTCTTTTTCTTTGCACTGTACACAGAGTACTCCTGTGTAAACAAGGTCTTATTCAACACCTGGATGATGGTTACCAAAAGCTATTGAAGACAAGGTCTTGGCATGGGTGCAATGCATTTCTTGAAATCTAGCTGTGACATTCCACTAAGTGATGTCTTCTCCTGCTGAATGCATGCATTGTACTGGCCTACTGGAGGTTCACTCACTCACAACCTAGGCAGACATCTGAGCAAGGTCACGGCCATAAGCACAGCACATTAATGCATTTTGCTCACGTCTCGAGTAGGAAGTTGCTAAATTTTACTAATGTTACAATTGCCTATAGAGTTTTAAGCTAGTAATCAGAGTAGAAGAACAGGTGTACTCATGGGAAAGTACTTGAAGACTACCGGTGGAAAAAGTCAGTTGTCTACAGCTTCATGTAAATGATAGTCTCGTATATGGCTGCAAAATCAACCACACATTGATAAGGGAGCAAACTTCCGATTGGTTAATCAGCCTTGAATAGACTTGATTTGGCCTTTTAGGGTATACTCACATTGGCAGTTTTAAGTGAAGCCTAGGCATGGTGTACCCCTTGGTCCATTGTGTAGTGTGAGTGCTCCGAAACGTGCCTGGGAAAGGTTAAGTGTACTGGGCCTGGGACCACTTGGAAGAGGTGGTCCCAGGCACGGTTGACTTGGGGCCAGTACAGCAAGAAGAAAGCAAAACACTGCTCCAGGTCGGTCTCCTGTCCCACCTCCACTAGCGCACTGACAGGTGCTGGCCCTGTTCATTGCAGTCTTCATGGTGTAGAAATTAAAGATTCTGGTTGGCCGCACATCCAAAAAATTACCTTTATTGTAGCATCTATTGTCAAATATACTCCACAATATAGTCACAAAGGAGAAACAGCACACCAGCTAACGCGTCTCATGCTAACATCAGCACTTATTCATAGCTTACAAAATAATCTTCCACACAGGTATATATATATATATATATATATATATATATATGCACTGAGCAAATCATCAATTGAAAATTAATTGGGCGAAACAATTAAGACACACCGGCCGAAAATTCTCGGTTATCTGTTGCATGGCCCAACATACTAACCAATTCCAGTACAAAAAATCAGTTAAATACACAAACCATATAAAAATATTTAGCATATATGAAATAAACATAAAACATGTATGAAACAAGTACTCACTGTAGATGTCAGCAAACAATATAAAGCAGGGACCAACCGACATGCAAAAAAATGCACAAAATTGTGCATCACAAATGTGATGCCATTATTTTTTTATGGAACCCCAAACATAAGTAGCAGTTGCATGTTTTGTACTGTTTAGGAGGTATTCACATTGGCTGTACTCCTTGACATCATTGCACATGAGTGTGCCCTAAATCCAGAGGGCCGTGCCACGATGATGATTCCCATGTGCATGTACGGAATTGACGTCTTACTGGCTGGGCCATTCAAACCGCCAGAGTATGGAAACCCAGAAGGAAGACCGGGCGAAGATGGGAGCAACTCTGGAGGGCTCAGTTCGAAAGGTATGTCTGTCATAATGTGCTAGTATACCTGGAGTTGGGCTTTAATTTTCTAAAGCAAAATGCAGAAGAAGAGAAAACAGCCTTATTAATTTAGCCCAGGATTTCACAAATTTCAATTCACAGCACCATTTAGAAATATGCAAAATCCCAAGGCACTCCAGTCTAAAATGTAAATGCTAATTTATCAGTTGGAAACCTGATCCTGGAATGATGCACATGATGCCTTATTAAAATTAACTTCACGTCAAAATCCCCCTTCATATTAGAGGTCACCCTTATGTCAGTGGTGGTCTCATCACCAAGTTCACTCACCATATCAAGGTCCCCCAATCTCAAAGTTCCCCTAAATGACAGAAAGTCACCCCACTGCACAGTCCCTTCTTCCCATTAGAGCCGTATGTTTTGGATCCATCAGCGTAGCAGAGAATGGGAGGTGGAGGAGGTCTGATGGATCCAGTCTTCTAACCTCTCCTGATTACCGGGGGCTGCCCTGCTTGCCCTGAGTTGCCATAGTCTGGATGGGCTGGCCACAAATACCATAGCAAGGAATGTTACTGTGCATACTGCCCTAGATCAATATTGCTTGTTATGGTGCTGGTGACCAGCCCTCCCGCAGCGTGGCAACTCATGACACTTATCCAGGGCAAACTGGATGCCCTTCTCTTGGCACCCTGGGGGAACCCAAACGGCACCCCATGGTGCTGCAGCACCCTGGTTAAGAGACACTGAATTATCCAGACATGCGGTGGAGTAAATGTTGTAAAAACAGAGCAGTTAAACTGTACAATCCAATCCGTGGAAGAATGATATTTAACCAAAATATACACTTCTGCTTTGTAGAACAACAACTAAAGTCAGCTGTCCTAACAAACAAGTACCTGTTCCTGAATCTCATTCTGGGCTTTTAAATCTGTGTATATATTGGAAGCATAATCTGGTCTTTGTTTCTTCTGTTCGCATTTGCTAAAGATGGATTTTCAAATTCTGCTTGATGCGGCACATACACTGGAGGGGTCTTTATCTGCTGATAATAGTACCTCCTTGTTAGGAATATTGATTTGACTAATGTTCAAACACTGTATTACAGTAATAGTCAAGTCACATAGACAATACATTTATTGATAGCAGATGGCTCCCATGGCACAGGTTCATGAAATGCTTTTACTGGCATGAAATAAAATATACTGCATATTAATCAGCACCAGCATGCAAATATATTGTTGAATATTTGTAAATGAACAACCTTTTTTTGTCATCTGATATTCACATCCTGTGCTTAGTACACATCATATATACCGCCCTATAGGCAGAGAACTGTGATGCCACTCTTACCACTTCACTATGCTGGAGCTCTTGGGTGCCAGGGCCATTAAACACACTCACCAAAACATGTACAGGTTCTTTGATTTTCATTTACACGTGCAACTAAAAGTGTTTTGGGTCAGTTTTATTTTTTTAAAATTATTGAAGGTTATCCAAAGAGATAGCACAGGCTTTAAGACTGGCCCTCTCTCATTGAAAGTTCATTGTTTGCAGATTTTATTTTGAACTGATGAACTCTGTAAACAACATGCTTTTCACAATAAAGGAGCAAACAAGACAAAGGAAAATGTGACAGGGACTCTAATGCTCCACCTACTGGATGGACTACATAATAGATATATGCAATATTTCATATGTGTACCTTGTTAAAAAAAACCAAAACAAAACAAAAACAAAAAAATTCAATTACCCTCATTCAAATAAGTGTATTTATCCTCAGAGTTCACAGAGGAAGCACTGATGTCATTCTTTCAGCTGCCCAGCCACCCTGATCCCTACCCTGATCAGTGAGATTAGTTGTTTTAAAGCTCATCTGGAAATGTTTCATAGTTTAGCTAAGAGTCCATGTTGACTGAGATTGAGTCAAATTTGCTGTAAACCAACAATATCTGCATTTCCCATTCATCGGTGATGAATCCAGGTCTGAGTAACAGTTGCCTTATTTATTATTCCCCCAAGAGAACATTGCCAGCACATGGATTGTGAATTTAGCTGCATCAATGTGATTGTCAAACATCCATTGAAAAAAAGTGAACTAAAATAGAAACATTGTATCAGGATTCATTCATTGCCAGATACACTACTTGATCAGCTTGAAAAATATGTTATTTTTCCAATTTATTAATATTTTAATTCTACAAAATTGGTCAAACATTCACAACGGTAGAAGAAAATTAACCATTGGTAGATTGAATTTGAATAATAAGATAATTGTTTCCTGGAGCGATCAGATCAGTGTATGGCCATCCTGGGTCCATGTTGTTCAGACTGAATTAGAAGTAAAGCATCTTTTCCTTCTATACATTCTTAATATAGGCTTATGGGGGAGGTCACAGACAGGAGGGTACAGCCGCAGATGGGGGCATTGTCCTGCGTGAGTGCACTTTCTGCTGGAGTACAAAACAACAGTTGAACACAGCAATTTACCTAAAGCAGGATAACTAAAGCAGCAAGAAGATACAACAAGAACTGCACTCTGAAAGAACTCCAAGCAAAACACCCTGGGAAACATCTCCTACAAGTCTGATTCCCACTCCATCTACATTTTTAATATGCCGCCCAGGGGCGGACTGACCATTTGGAAACTCGGGCACTGCTCGAGGGCCCGGGGTCAATAGGGGGCCCCATGTGATGCCCCTGGTACCTTTTCCATAGGCTTTTTTGAGTTTGGGCAAGGACACGGGCCCCATGATCCCCTATTGCCTGGGGGCCCCATGAGTTGTCAGTCTGCCCCTGATGCCACCTCTACTCCTCCTTTTCATATTACTATTCTCTACTCTCAAAATCTCCTTTCTTTACCCCTCTGCTCCACCCCAAAGCGTATACATATCACCCTCACTTCTACCATCTCCCTACTACTGCTCTCATCACCTCCTGCTGATACTTTACTCACCTGCTGACCCAAACACCAGGACAGGAAGGCATGTGCACTCATATACATCCTGCTCCCATCCAGGGAAGGACTGACCATTCAAGCACTCGGGCACTGCCTGAGGGCCCAGGGTCAGTAGGGGGCCCCATGAAATGCCCCTGGTACCTTTTTTATAGTCTTTTTTGGGTGTGCTTTGAGTTTGGGCAAGGACACAGGGGTCCCATGATCCCCTATTGCCCGGGTGCCCCATGAGTTGTCAGTCCGCCCCTGCTAACATCTTACTTTCCACCTTCTCCTAACCTCTGGGATATATCTCTCTGAACCCTGGTCCTCCAGTATCTCACCCCCACGCCAGGCACCCTCCTTCCTCCAGGAATAGCCGCAATCCACTCAATTTAATTTCTATCCCCATGCTCCTAAAAACCACCCTCCCTCTTACATGTGCGCTCTGGAATACCCGTTCTGTCTGTAATAAGCTCACCTGTGTCCATGACCTATTTGTCTCCCACTCCCTTAACCTACTAGCAATTACAGACACCTGGCTTCAAGCATCAGATTCTTCTCCCGCAGTACTTTCATATGGAGGTCTTCACTGAACTCACTCGCCCAGACTTCCTGGACCGGTGTCACGCTTTCTTGATGATTTCTCTGCTTGGCTACCCTACTTTCTCTCCTCTGAAATATCTGCTATCATTCTTGGATATTTTAACATCCCCATTAATGTGAACAACCCGGCTACATCCCAACTCCAACCTAACCTCATCTTTTGCCTTAACACAATGGACACAGTCCTCCACTCACTCTGGAATACATTAGACCTTGTTTTCTCACATCTTTGCACTCCCTACAACCTCACAAACACCCCCTTTCCTCTCTCTGATCACAACTGCATCACCTTCATCACCTTGCCCTTGTCTTCAAAAACCTATCCCACCAAGCAGCAAAAAATTACCCGCAGAAACCTTCACAACTGCAACTGACCACCTCTATGACAAAATCTCTTACTTGTCCTGCCCTGACCTGGCCACTTCTGTCTACAACAGTTCACTTTCATCCACACTAGACTCACTTGCTCCTCTAACTACATGAAGTATCAGGCCCCAACCAGGCAGTCTGACAACACCAGAAATGTTAAGAGACATAGTCATGCCCAGGGGCGGACTGACAACTCATGGGGCCCCCGGGCAATAGGGGATCATGGGGCCCCTGTGTCCTTGCCCAAACTCAAAAAAGCCTATGAAAAAGGTACCAGGGGCATCTCATGGGGCCCCCTACTGACCCCGGGCCCTCGGGCAGTGCCCGAGTTTCCAAATGGTCAGTCCACCCCTGGTCGTGCCCTGGAGCGACTGTAGCATAAAACCAAATCCCAGCAAGCATTCACCCTATATAAATCTGCTTTCTTAAAACACAATTTCTCCCTCCATGTTGCCGAACAAGCGGACTTTGTCACTTTTATTTATACCTTGTCATCCAGTCCTCGTCTCTTCTCTACTTTTAACTCTCTACTTTCTCCACCTAGTAACTCACTCACTGCTTATGAGATTGCCAATCATCTCAAAAACAAGATTGATGCAAATCTTAGGGGCATCACCACTGCACAGACTGCTATCCCACATAGCATACATTATATTAACCTCCCTCAACACTTTCCTCTTTTGACCTCGCTACTCCTGAAGAGGTCACTAAAGTTTTCTCAGATGCCTGTCTCACTACCTGCCCCCTGGATCCTGTCCCCTCACAACTACTACGGTCACTCTCTTCTTCCATCCTATGCTCCCTCACTCACATCTTCAATCTCTTCCTCTCTACTGGTGCCTTCCCCTCCCCTCTAAAGCATGCACACATCACTCCCATACTTAAAAAGCCCTCCCTGGACCCCACCAACCTGAACAACTTAAGACCCATCTCCCTGCTCCTGTTTACCTCTAAAATCTTAGAACGCTTAGTCTACAATCGCCTGAGCTCCTACCTCACTGACAACAACCTTCTTGACCCTTTACAGTCTGGCTTTCGCTCACTACACTCCACTCAAACTGCCCTACTAAAACTAATGATCTACTAACTGCTAAAACCAATGGCCACTACTCTGTACTCTTACTACTCGACCTCTCTGCAGCTTTAGATACTGTTGACCATCCCCTCCTCCTCAAAAAACTCCTCTCTTGTCCTCCGAGACTCTGCTCTCTCCTGGTTGTCCTCCTACCTATCGCAGCGCTCCTTCAGCATTAACTATAATGCTGCCTCCTCCTCTTCACTCTCTCTTTCTGTAGGGGTCCCTCAAGGTTCTGTCCTTGGACCCCTTCTCTTCTCCATCTACACCTCCTATCTTGGTCACTTGATAAACTCCCATGGCTTTAAGTACCACCTCTATGCTGATGATACACAAATCTATACCTATCTATATATATATCTTCACCTCACCCCTTCAGTCTCCTCTCGCATTACTAACCTACTAAGTGACATACCGGCATGGATGTGAATCCACTTCCTCAAACTAAATCTTTAAAAAATGGAGCTCTTAGTATTCTCTCCAGCCCGTGCCCCTCCCCTGACTTCTCCATCAAGATCAATAACACAACCATCAGTCCCTCCCCCCATGTCAGGGTGCTAGGTGTAACCCTAGACTCCCATCTGTCCTTCCAGCCCCAAATCCAACCGCTGTCCAAATCTTGTAGACTTCACCTCTGCAACATCTCCAAGATACGCCCGTTCCTAACCTCGGAAACCACTAAGCAACTTATTCACTCCCTTGGTATCTCTCGCCTTGACTATTGTAACTCCCTCCTCATTGGCTGACCTCCTTGCAGGCTATCCCCTCTTCAGTCTATCATGAATGCTGCTGCTAGACTCATCCACCTTACTAACCGTTTCATATTTGCCACCCCTCCCTGCCAATCCCTCCACTGGCTTCCCATTGCCCAGCAAATAAAATTCAAAACATTAACAATAACATATAAAGCCATTTATAACACTGCCCCAAATTACATCACCAATCTTGTCTCCAAATATCACCCAAACCGTACTCTCTGCTCCTCCCACAACCTCCTGCTCTCTAGCTCCATTGTCTCCTCCCATGATGCTCATCTCCAGGACTTCTCCAGAGCCTCCCCCATCCTCTGGAACTCTGTACCCCAATTTATCAGACTATCGCCTACTCTGCCCACTTTTAGGCGATCTCTGAAAACCTATCTCTTCAGGGAAGCCTATGCTGCCTTCAGCTTGATAACCAAATCTTCTATTTCTCCTATCAGTTCATCCCCCACAGTTATTACCACCAGCCCCTCCCTCTTAGATTGTAAGCTCCAACAAGCAGGGCCCTCCTAACCCTTTTGTATTGAGCTGTATTTTCTCCCTTTATATTGTAAAGCACTGAGCAAACTGTTGGCCCTATTTAAATCCTGTATAATAATGATAATAATATCCTGAAACAATCATTTTTTTTCTACTGGTGGATCTGTATATACACTATATTGCCAAAAGTATTGGGACACCCCTCAAAATCATTGGGTTCAGGTGTATACATGGCTACAGGTGTATACAATCAAGCACCTAGGCATGCAGACTGCTTCTAAAAATATTTGTGAAAGAATGTGTCACTCAAGCATGGTACAGTGATCAGTTGCCATCTGTGCAATAAGTCCATCCATGAAATTTCCTTGCTACTAAATATTCCACGGTCAACTGTTAGTGGTATTATAACAAAGTGGAAGCAACTGGGAACAACAGAAAATCAGCCACCAAGTGGTAGGCCATGTAAAATGACAGAGCGGGGTCAGCACATGCTGAAGCGCACAGTGCGCAGAAGTCGCCAACTGTCTGCAGAGTCAATAGCTAAAGACCTCCAAACTTCATGTGGCCTTCAGATTAGCACAACAACAGAGAGCTTTATGGAATGGGTTTCCATGGCGGAGCAGCTGCATCCAAACCTTATATCACCAAGTACAATGCAAAGCGTCAGATGCAGTGGTCTAAAGCACGCCGCCACTGGACTCTAGAGCAGTGGAGACGTGTTCTCTGGAGTGACCAATCGTGTCTCTCTGTCTGGCAATCCGATGGATGTGTCTGGGTTTGGAGGTTGCCAGGAGAACGGTACTTGCCTGACTGCATTGTGCCAAGTGTAAAGTTTGGTGGAGAAGGGATTATGGTGTGGGGTTGTTTTTCAGGGGCTGGGCTTTGCTCCTTAGTTCCAGTGATGGGAACTCTTATGGCGTCAGCATACCAAGATATTTTGGACAATTTCATGCTCCCAACTTTGTGAGAACAGTTTGAGGATGGCCCCTTCCTGTTCCAACATGACTGCACACCAGTGCACAAGCAAGGTCCATAAAGACATGGATGAGCGAGTTTGGGGTGGAGGAACTTGACTGGCCTGCAAAGAGTCCTGACCTCAAAATGATAGAACACCTTTGGGATGAATTAGAGTGGAGACTGTGAGCCAGGCCTTCTCATCCGACATCAGTGCCTGACCTCACAAATGTGCTTCTGGAAGAATGGTCAAACCTTCCCATAGACACCCTCCTAAACCTTGTGGACGGCCTTCCCAGAAGAGTTGAAGCTGTTATAGCTGCAAAGGGTGGGCCAACACAATATTGAACCCTACAGACTAAGACTGGGATGCCATCAAAGTTCATGTGCGTGTAAAGGCAGGCATCCCAATACCTTTGGCAATATAGTGTATATATAACAGATATACATATTGTTTTACTTAGGCATCTTTCATACAAGTGTACTACAACGTACACCCATGCAAGATGTTTACCTGCATAGGGATGTTTGTAGATGGCTCTGAATGCAAACAGTGTGTGTTCGTGGCCATGCACCTGCATGGATGTCAAATTGGGAGCAGCAATTGTGTCTGTAAAGCTGTACAGACCTGTTATTTGAAACATTGAACAGGTTTCATTACAACATGTATGATTTTCCCAAACATTCACAGTTATAATTTTGTTTGTTCACGAAAAATGTTTCCATCCTTCTTCAAATTTTCTCATCACTATGGCAGGAAATGAATGTTTATTTGACCCCACTAACTATTAGAATTATACAAATGTTCCCAAAATGCAAATTTTCAAACACATTCTGCTGGTGTATGGCCAGCATAAAAGACCATGCCTAGTGAGGACAATTGTAAAGACGAGGAGGAAAAAGGCATTATCAACAACAGCAAGTTCTGCCTTTTTGCTCCAAAAGCTCCAATCCAGTGCTCTGTCTCCATCTAGTGGAAAAAGTACTGCAATGCAGAACCAGCAGAAGGTTTATATAAGACTTTTTTCCCTTTTTAACATGGAGGAATCCACTCATCATATACCCTCTCATCATATACCCACTCATCATATACCCTCTCATCATATACCCTCTCATCATATTCCCTCTCATCATATACCCTCTCATCATATTCCCTCTCATCATATACCCTCTCATCTTATTGTAGCACTACCTCCTTAGGAGTCGCTGCATTTTGGGTCCCCCTACAGCTCTGCACAGCCAGGCAACATGCATTTCCTTCCACACCTGCACACTGGAGACAGTAAATAGTCTTCCAGCTTGGTTTTGATATTTTCTTAAAGGGGTTTAGAACTTGGATGGGGTTGAGGACAAACCCATTAGCAAATATGTACAGATTTGGACAAAATAGTCTCTTCTGTAAGAGCCTCCAAAGCTCTCATGTACCTCTTCAGACCCCAGATTAATCCTCCTCTTCACCCAGCTGCCAGGGGGTATTCCCTGGGCAAGGGGACCCAGAAACTGCCAACTTGAAACAGTCCCGGATGAGGAGCTAGCTGAGTTCTCCACCTGGCTTCCTTCTCCCCTTATCCGGCCCAGGGGGTGTAAGGTTACTCACACTGTCGTTCCTGATAGCTCAATGGAGTAGTGGCTGTCTTCGGGCCTTTCACTGGGCTGTCTCCTTCCCTGCTGTTAAGGTTGTCATTCCTGGAAGACTGTAGTACAGTGAAGACTCCCTTGTCCATCACCAGCCTATAGGTAGGCCCTATCCCTGGGCTCCTCCCAGGCTCCACACTCCAGCCTTCACTCCATCTTTCACTCGACATTGAACCCCCTGCTGATCAGGATCAAGCATAATCAAGGGCTGTCCTGGCCCCATATCAAGCCCCTGCTTGGGGATTGGCCAAGCTTCCTCAAGTATGCAGACCAGCTCCTCTTCACCCCACCCACTGACTTTTAGAAACATCTCCAGCTTCTAGAACAGAGGGAGGTATCAGAGAACTGACCTGCAGAGCCCTCCGCCCCGACCTAAAGTAACCCAGCTGACTCACATCTAGGCTCCTACCAAACCTCTATCTAAAAAAAATTAACTCCCCCTAGCTTATCCTGAAGGTCCTAACATCACCTAAAACCTGCTCATTGCTAGAAGAACCCCTAGCCAGCTCTGAAGGAACCAGAGGGCTCCATACAACTTTACTACTGGGAAGGGGGGTTGGGGATTATTTAGATTGAAAAATATAATTATATTAAAATATTATCATTTATCCTTTTCTTTAATTATGAAATTGCTGTTGATCTGTTTAATTGCATTTCCCAACCTAATGTTGGTGAATTCTGTTGTTTCCAGTGAGAAAGTGTCCATTGAGAAGGGTTGGGTTCATTTACTAAAGGAGGAGATGCTGTTCACCTGCAAAAGTCAATGTTTCACAAAGTCTATTATACCCCACTATGACTTTCTGTTTTGTATCCAGATACAATAGATGGTTGTTATAGATATCAAATGGGACCCGGACCCTTCATTCCTATGTTATGTGCCTGTCCTTATCCCCAGATTTTTTTCGGCAAGGGGTAACAGATACTATGAATAAAGTAGAAGACCTGAATCTGGCCATAGACCCTTATAGTATGCTTCTACCCATATGGAAGAAAAATATATTTGAAATATATTTTTAAAATATTCTTCCCAAATATATTAACATATATTTGAAATGCTACAATTTTGGCCATATTCAATATATATAAAAAAAAATATATATACTGTATTTTTCACTCCATAAGACGCACTTTTTTCCCCCCAAAAAAGGGGGGGGGGGAAATGTCAGTGTGTCTTATGGAGCAAATATGGAGCAGTATCCAGTATTTCTGCCGCCGCCACCGTGTCAGAATACCAGGCTGGCAGCTCACAGCCCACACCAAAGGGAGGACAACTCCGCGGACGTGGGAGTAGGTACCTATCAAATTCAGGTACCTGCTCCCCCTCCCTCCCCAAAGGTCCACAGTCTCTTGATCATCTCCTGTACTGTCCGCAGTCTCTTGGTCATCCCCTGTACTGTCTGCAGTCTCTGGTCATCTCCTGTACTCTGTCTGCAGTCTCTGGTCATCTCCTGTACTGTGTCCGCAGTCTCTGATCATCTCCTGTACTGTGTCCGCAGTCTCTGATCATCTCCTGTACTGTGTCCGTAGTCTCTGGTCGTCTCCTGTACTGTGTCCGCAGTCTCTGGTCGTCTCCTGTACTGTGTCCGCAGTCTCTGGTCATCTCCTGTACTGTGTCCGCAGTCTCTGGTCGTCTCCTGTACTATGTCTGCAGTCCATTGGTTCAGAATATTTTTTTTTCTTGTTTTTCTCCTCTAAAACCTAGGTGCGTCTTATGGAGCAAAAAATACGGTATATACACCGTGTTCCAAATTATTATGCAAATGATATTTTTCTCATTTACCTAAATAATTGATGTAAATAACAGTTAGCATAATTCTCATGTTATCAGCTATTAAGAGTACAATTCACATTTTATTGAACAAACCTCCTAATGATAACAGGATTTTTTTTAAACATAAAACACTTCCAATGCTCTGTTCCAAATTATTACGCACAGTAAGTTTCAAAACACTTTGTAGGTTGTAAAGAACTGAAAGTTGTCATTTGTTGTGTTTGCAGCATATTTACTGAAATCAAAAGCTATTTCAATCAAACTTTTAACAACATTTTAACTTTTTAAACATTTTAACAGGTCACGTTACATTGTAACATAGGACCCCTTATTTGATAGCAGCTTCACAAGTCTTGCATCCATTGAACTTGTGAGTTTTTGGACAGTTTCTGCTTGAATTTGTTTGCAAGATGTCAGAATAGCCTCCCAGAGCTGCTGTTTGGATGTAAACTTCCTCCCACCCTCATAGATCTTTTGCTTGAGGATGCTCCAAAGGTTCTCAATAGGATTGAGGTCAGGGGAGGATGGAGGCCACACCATGACTTTTTCTCCTTTTATCCCCATAACAGCCATTGATGCAGAGGTGTTCTTTGCAGCATGAGATGGTGCATTGTCATGCATGAAGATGATTTTATTACGGAAAGCATAGTTCTTCCTTCTGTACCAGGGAAGAAAGTGGTAAGTCATAAACTCCACATAATTTGCAGAGGTCATCTTTACACTTTCGGGGACCCTAAAGGGGCTGACCAGCTCTGTTCCCATGATTCCAGCCCAAAACATGACTCCACCACCGCCTTGCTGACGTCGCAGCCTTGTTGGAACAGGGTGGCCATCCACCAACCATCCACTACTCTATCCATCTGGACCATCCAGGGTTGCACGGCACTCATCAATGAACAGGACTGTTTGAAAATTAGTCTTCATGTATTTTTCTGCCCAATGCAGCCGTTTCTGCTTGTGAGCATTGGTTAGTGGTTGCCAAATAGAAGGTTTATGCACAGTTGCAAGCCTCTGGAGGACTCTACACCGTGATGTCCGTGGGACACCAGAGGCACCAGCAGCTTCAAATATCTGTTTGCTGCTATGTAATGGTATTTTAGCAGCTGCTCTCTTGATCTGATGCATGGATCTGGCAGAAATCTTCCTCAATGTGCCTTTATCTGCACAAACCCGTCTGTGCTCTGAATCAGCCACAAATCTCTTAATAGTGCGATGATCACACTTAAGTTTTCGAGAAATATCAAATGTTTTCATACCTTGTCCAAGGAATTGAACTATTTCACTCTTTGACAGCAGAGAAATCCTTTTTCTTCCCCATATTGCTTGAAAATGGTGCTCTGCTTAATAATGTGTAACACTGTCCTTTAGTAGTTTTTCCTTAAATTGGGCTCACCTGCCAATCTAATTATCACAAATGTCCGAGATTGTTTGCAGTGATCAAAAGAGCCCTGACACACAATGACATCCATGAGTTAAACTGAAAAACAAAATATTTCATCTTTGTGACACTTAAATAGAATTTGCATAATAATTTGGAACACGGTGCATATACTGCATGTTGAAATGCGTTTTTATTACAAAGTACATGAAAAATATTTTAAAAATACATTTCAAATATACGGTATGTCTTTAAAAATACAAATCTACATTTTTGGAATGCATTTACAAATATATATATATATATATATTGCATGTTGAAATGTTTTGAAATATACTTAATATGGTCAAAACTGTAGCATTTCAAATATATGTCAATATATTTGGGAAGAGTATTGTAGATAAAATTAAGGTAAGCCATAGATGAATTGATTTTCTTTCCTTCCACCACAGGTCAATTTCCCTGTCAACACAGTCATTGATGGTTGAAGCCCTCCTGCAGTGCTATTGTGTTCTGCCGGGGGGTGTGGGCACAGAGAACAGGGAGAACACAATGATCAATGCTGGTTGTGCCCAAGTTGTTCAATGGATCAACATGGGCACAATCAACCTGTCCAAAGATGGATTGAATTTCGGCCAGTCCCTGCTGAACCGACTAGATTTCAATCCATCTATGGCCTGCTTATCACCTCCCTCTACTAGAAAGTTTTCAACTTCTATGTACTGTACTAAGTTACACATGAGCTCTTGGTGGTAAGTGGTGCCTGGAGCTCTGCCCTGCTCTGTTTGATATTCAGGACAGTTTCTCTCAAGCCATAGTCAGCCTGCTACTGTCCTTCCATGTTTTATAAAACAGAGCTTATGTTTTACATGGAAGAAACTATATATTTTATGGCAGACTCTGAAGATAACAATCCCAATGCAACTTCACAACAAGAGTTCTCACGAGGCCTCGACGGCTCCAACATTTCTAAACACTAGCAAAGTATTCTCGTTCCTTGAGCCAATTATTTGAAATGATGTGTTATATTTAAAGCAGAACTCCAGGCAGATATTAAAGACACAAGTGAATGCAGCTCTGTAACCATTAAAGTGATATTAAATCATAATGATAAAAACTGAAACAAAGCAACACTTACAGCTAAGCTGTTAAGTTTTTGCGGTGGCTTCATTGCTAGTGCTGTCTTAATGGGGCCACCGCTGCATGCATGCTTCCCCTCCCAAGGACTACACTGTATCCAGCCACTCTGTGCACCTACACATACAGGCAAATGGAGCTGAATGGGACTTGCAGCCAACCCAACTGTTGTGATGATTAGTTTTGACAGTGCAAGCTCACTGGTGATAGTGCTCACCAGTGCTATTGGAATGCATGTGAACAAAGAATCTTAGGCAATAGACGTACCCCTGAGGACGTGCATGCGCACAAAACGTGTTGGGTGGAACTGCCATCTGCTGACTTTACGCCGCCGCTGCCGATGGTCGGAATAGTGGCCATCTTGGTACACTTTTTATGCTTTTTGATTTCTGTCCCCACGTGGATACTTTTTAATGTTCTAATAAATACTAAACTATATGCAACCTTATTGGCTCCTGTGGTGAGCTATTCCCTCTAGGATAAGGGCTGACCTCCCATCCGAGTACCCAGGACAAATTTGGTCTGGTTTAACCCTTCGGCCGCCTTCCATTCTCAGATGTTTAATGCTTGATTGCCTGTTACCTGTTTTCATCTGGTGAGGGTACATCCGAGAGAGGTGGTGGATTCTTTTGTGTGATCATCAGCACATTTGCACTCTGCACATTTAATTATACTGCACCTTATGGTTTCACGGACGGTGGATGTTAGATACCTTCCTTTTGAGGATGCCCCACAGATGCTCAATAGGGTGTAGGTCTGGAGACATGCTTGGCCAGTCCATCACCTTTACCCTCAGCTTCTTTAGCAAGGCAGTGGTCATCTTGGAGGTGTGTTTGGAGTCGTTATCATGTTGGAATACTGCCCTGCGGCCCAGTCTCAGAAGGGAGGGGATCATGCTCTGCTTCAGTATGTCACAGTACATGTTGGCATTCATGGTTCTCTCAATAAACTGTAGCTCCCCAGTGCTGGCAGCACTCATGCAGCTCCAGACCATGACACTCCCACCACCATGCTTGACTGTAGGAAAGACACACTTGTCTTCATACTCCTCACCTGGTTGCCTCCACACATGTTTGACACCATCTGAACCAAATAATTTTTTCTTGGTGTCATCAGACCACAGGACATGGTTCCAGTAATCCATGTCCTTAGTCTGCTTGTCTTCAGCAAATTGTTTGCGGACTTTCTTGTGCATCATCTTTAGAAGAGACTTCCTTCTGGGATGACAGCCATGCAGGCCAATTTGATGCAGTGTGCGGCGTATATATATATATATATTTTAGCGCTGCACTTTCTTACATGAACAAAGAATCTGCCTTTAGAATATGGGTTTATTTCAAAAACATCCTTTTTCTGGAAATACAGGCAGTATACGTACCTAAATTTGACCTATTCTCAACCTCTTGCAACCCCTTTCTAGCAGAGCACAGCATGGCGAGGGAAAAACACCTAATCAATTGTGCTGCAGTGCTCATGTGCTTAAAGTGGAACTTGAGTCAGAAAATGAAATCCTGCTAGATCACTTCAGGCTGGCCCCATTTACAGGTATAGCTATGTAAAATTTTAAAAATAAGTGCGCTGATTGCCTGGGCGTGCATTCCATTTCATGTGTGCTGTTAGTGGGGGTGGCCCACATCTAACCTCACTTTAGAGAAGGCACATAATGACATCAATGATACAGAGAAGATGGAGAAGAATGTAATATTGCTGAATGGTCGTTTTACTATGTATACCCTTTTGTACATACTTCAATACCAACTTACTCTGGGGTGGGCAGTGATCACATCCTCTACTGCGCAGTGAGGCCATGTGGTACAGCGCAAGTGCAGCCAACTCCTCATAGGCCATCATTGAAAATGAAGCCCTGTAAAGGGTCCAATTTCTGCATTCTGCCATTAACAGCTTCCGCGCCTCCCTGTAGAAGAAATACTGCTAAACGGCGGCACGGGTGTCCAAAATCACGTATATATACCACTTGCAGCCTCGGTTGTCAATCACTGGGTCCCGGTGAGAGCTGTGAAAATGTGGAATAGACTCCCTCAAGAGTGAATTGCTTTAAAAAAAGTCCTGGATTCTTTCTTAGATACACAGAATATAACTGGATACTAACATTTATAGGCAAAGTTGATCCAGGGAATATCCGATTGCCTCTGGGGGGATCAGGAAGGAGTTTTTTTCCCTGCAGGAGCAAATTGCATCATGCTTTGCTGGGCTTTTTTGCCTTCCTCTGGATCAACTGTAAGTGTAGGATTCAGTGGTGGACTGAGAACTCATGGGGCCCCGGGCAATAGGGGATCCTTTGTCCTCGTCCACACTCAAACGACACCCAAAAAAGCCTATGAAAGGTACTAGGGGCATCTCATGGGGCCCCCTACTGACCCTGGGCACTTGGCCCGCCACTGGTAGGATTATAACTTTTTTTTTCTTTTTTTTTTAATGGTTGAACTGGATGGACTTTTGTCTTTTTTTCAGCCAGACTAACTATGTAACTATGTAATTACTCGCCGGTACCCGGTGATCGCCGAGTATCTCCGACAGGGGAGAGACCTGTGAATAAACAACACAGATCTCTCCCGTCAGCTCCTGCACACTGCTTTGTATGCAGAGCCATACAAAGCAGTGTGCTTACAGTGTAAAGCACACACACAGCATACTATGAAACAGCACACAGTTAACCCTTTGATCACCCCACATGTTAACCCCTTCCTGCCCAGTGCCATTAGTACAGTGTCAGTGCTTTTTATTAGCACTGATCACTGTATTAGTGTCACTGGGGATGTCAGTGACACCAAGTTAGTTCCCCCCCAGTGTCAGAATGCCCACCACAGTCCCACAGTCCCATTATAAGTCCCTGATCGCCGCCATCACTAGTAAAAAAAAAACAGTATATATACCGCCATTTGTAAACGTGATAACTTTCACGTAAACCAATTATTTACGCGTATTGGGATTTTTTTTTAGCAAAGACATGTAGCAGAATACATTTTGGCCTAAATTTATAACGAAATTTGATTTTTAAAATTTTTTTTTTTCTCAAAATTGTCAGGTTTTTTTGTTTATAGCACAAAAAACCGCACAGGCGATTAAATATCACCAAAGGAAAGCTCTATTTATGGGAAAAAAAAGAACTTAAATTTAATTTGGGTTCAGCGTTGCATGACTGCACAATTGTCAGTTAAAGTAACAAAGCGCCGTAACGCAAAAAATGGCCTGGTGAGGAAGGGGGGTAAATCCTCTGGAGGGCAAGTGGTTAAATTTTAAAAAAAATCATATTTATTACAGTAATTTGAAAGAACATTTGTTGTTGTCCAAAGAATTTAGGAAATTAATCGTTGTATGGTTTAGGAGATATTGTCTATGATGAGGTTGAAGCCAGGGAATGTTTAAAGCATTTATCGGGGAGGTGGAGCAGGCCTCCAAACTTACCCAGAGGTAGACACAGCATGAAGGAGGGAGAGTTGTGTTATTTGGATGACTAATAGTAGCTACTTAGGTGTTGAATACTACCTAAGAGAATTGGGGAGAGAAATGATGGGATATACCAGAAACATTATTAGATCATTTTTGCAGAAAGCAGTGTTTAAGGTGGTAATCAGTAATGGCAATGTCCTGGCTGTTGGGTTCTCAGCTATAAGAATGCTAAAACAAACTTCAGGGGTGAGAAAAGGCACCCTTGACAAGTACTGTAAAGGATGGAGTTACATAGTTAATCTGGCTGAAAAAAGACAAAAGTCCATCCAGTTCAACCATTAAGAAAAAAAAAAAAATCCTATACCCACAGTCAGGGGCGGACTGACAACTTATGGGGCCCCCGGGCAATAGGGGATCATGGGGCCCCTGTGTCCTTGCCATACTCAAAGCACACCCAAAATAGCTTATAAAAAAGGTACCATGAAAGGGCATTTCATGGGGCTCCCTACTGACCCTGGGCAGTGCCCAATTGCTCGAATGCTCAGTCTGCCCCTGCCCACAGTTGAACATGGGGGAGAAGACGTCAGATTACTTGATAAAAGCCTGTGGTAGAGTTCCTAAACCCAGGTAAGGAAACAGATTTAAGAGCCCCAGTTTTGCAAAACGTAGAAGAAATAGTTCCATGATACCCAATCAAAGTATTTTCGGATATCTAATGAAAGTAACATTAAAGCTGTTTGTCTTGTGTAGCAATATGTTACATAAGCCTTTCAATATTGTCACCGGCTTACCAGCCCGGTACAAATCCCATCTGTTCTGTGGTGATATGTGCAGGTAGGTTTTTATCAAGTCTATTGGCTAAGACTTTCATAAAGTTGATTTTTATAATTTTACAGCTGCTGTTTATTTAGAAAGCTTTTTTATGGGAAATGGAGCAAAGGAGCTTACAGCAGCCTTTGTATATAGGATCTGTTAGATGGGACAGTAGAGGGAAAAGGAAGGGTCTCTTAAAAGCAGAACCACCCTGTAAAATATGCCAAGTATGCATTGCTTGTATGCTCACACTATTAGGGTATAAAACTAATTCCTTGGTATTTGGTTTTTCTAGCTAGCAAAGATATCTGATTAAAACCTGCCTGCCTCTCTCTTGTAGTCATAAAACCGGAGGTCTCAGTTAAAAACATATGTGTACATACTAGGAAGCCACATGTGCTATCAATTATTATTATCATACAGGATTTATATAGCGCCAACAGTTTGCTCAGCGCTTTACAATATAACGGGAGACAATACAACAACAATACAGTTCAATAGAAGAGGGTTAGGAGGGCCTGATCCTTGGAGCTTACAATCAATATGCCTTGGCTACGGTGGGCCTCTGCTTGTCTAAAGGAATCCCAATATATATAGGAATTATTATTCTGAGAGAACTTGGAGGTTACATCAGTCCTCTATACAGGTACAATGCCTCATAAGAGGACCTGTCTCCAGTATGATTATAAAACCACAACCAAAAAAGCTGATTCAAAGCCACATAAATAATATACCTGGGTCAGAGCCTGTGTTGTATATAGTTCAAGAAACTTACCCAAGGACAAAAAAACACTCATCTGTGGAACAATTGGACAATGGTTCATCTGAGTACCTTCTGAAGGTTGGACATTTGGTCCTAAGTCCACTGCTTTTAATCCTTCTGAGGAAGTCCTGAATGCTGGACGCAACACGTATAGGTGGAGCTGTTTGCCAATGACATCATCACGCTTGGTATATTGGAGTTTGCAGTGAGCTGGACTACACAGGGTTTTGCTGTAGAGTATGCTGTTTTTTTAGAGCTATATTCTATTTTATCATGTGAGTGTATATACTGTATACCTTTGATAGCTTATTAAAGTATGGCAGTGAGCTCTTTCACTTTTATCTCTATGTGTATATGCTTGAGATGTGTGGAGGAGTGGTGGGTCTTTTATAGGAAGAGCGCTTATTTGACCTCTTATGAAATTTATGGGTCAAACTTGGACGTGAGCAGATTTATATGTCGCTGAGTGGAATGCTTTTCTTTCCCTGTAGATGTTCGTATTGGTTTCAGGACTGTTGCAAATCTCTTTCTATCCATTGGATTCTACTTCACTAAGGATTTACTCACTTCATACTGTTTACTTGGTAATGGAAATATTTTGGCACTTATGACAGGACTAGTGCGGCTCTACTTCTATCTGTAAGATCCTACTTCACCAAGGACTTTTTTTTTCTCTCCCTCACTGATTGGTATTGTGTATAATTCTGTGTTGGTTTGAAGATCACATGTTCATTGGTTAATATTTGAAATTTGTAAGCGAGTGTGATATTGGGTAGCACTGCACTATTTGACATTATCCTGCTTTTAATATTAATTTTGACTAGTTTTATGTGCTTTGCAATTTGTTAATTACCAGCAACTGGTGGAAAGGCTTTTTGGTGCTTACTTGGACAATGCATTATGGTCACTGGTAATTCTACTTATTTATAATGCAGATCTTTATGGAGGCATTCTAATCAATACCTTTTTTTTAACTATTGTTTTCATATGTCTAATAAAATCAACAATTGTGGTAAGGGTTGTTAGACTCCACTATAATTTTATCATAGAGCTGTCATAGTGAGCATGCAAGCCATTTAAATTTATTTGAAGAGGTTCTTAAATGACAAAGAACTAACCACACTGAAGTGCAAGTGACCTGCACCCCATATATGAGTGATTATGATATGTATTTGGAGCAGTTGAGGTAAAAATGAGATATAATAATATCACCACATTGTTTGCAAGTCATATGGCCTCATTATGTCCAAAAGGTGAGTTGTAGCATCCCTGTATCACCTCCACTTGCGGGAAAAGTAAACCATTTTAGTATAAATTAATATGCGGTGCATAGTAGAAAGGTAATCATTGGAGTTTGTTATAGGCCTCCCAGTGTTAATGATGAGGTGGAGACTCAGCTCATTTCACAGATCGAAAGGGCTGCAAGGGCTGGGACAGTGATAATAATGAGGGATTTTAACTACTCGGAAATTGACTGGAGTAATGGTACTGCAGGAACAGTTAAAGGGCAGAAATGTATAAACCTACTACAGGGCAATTTTATGGTACAGTTCATAGAGGCCCCAACTAGGAATGATGCTCTGCTGGACCTGGTAATTTCAAACCATACAGAGCTTATTACAAATGTCCATATAAAAGAACATCTGGGTAGCAGTGACCATAACATGATTTCATTTATTGTTAGCTGTAAACAGCAAACACATATGGGAAAAATAAAAATGCTCAATTTTAAGAGAGCTAATTTTCCAAGGCTGGGAGCTGCTCTCCAAGACTTAGAGTGAATATTGGTTTCGATCAATATAACACAGAAATGGGAGTTCTTCAAAAAGACTGTATGTGAACACTGCAAAATATATTCCCATGGGCAACACATTTAAAAGGCTAAAAATCAAACCTATGTGGCTTACGGCCAAAGTTAAAAAAGCTATAGATAATGAGAAAAGAGCTTTTATTAAATATAAAAATGAAGGAACGCTATCATTGTTTAAAAGTTACAAAGCATATAACAGAATATGTAAAAAGGAAATCAAGGCTGCAAAAAGTGAAAACAAACGACAGATTGCAAAAGATAGCAGGACCAACCCCCAAAAATTCTTCAAATATATTAATAGTAAAAAGTTCAGCTCCGAGCATGTAGGCCCTTTACAAAATAATCTAGAGTGGGTGAATGGTGACAACGAGAAGGCAAATTTATTAAATACCATCTTCAGCTCTGTGTATACAAAGGAGCATGGGGGAGCTCTTGTCCATAATGGGCATGGTATTGACACAGCACCAGATGATCCACATTGGCTCACAATTGATATGGTCCAGAAATATTTAGAAAGAATACAGGTGAATAAAGCACCTGGACCAGATGGCATACATCCACGGGTCCTTAAAGAATTGAGCTCTGTCATTTCAAAGCCATTGTTTTTAATTTTTAGGGACACTTTAATGACTGGCATAGTACCACTGGATTGGCGTAAGGCCAATGTGGTGCCAATATTTAATAAGGGGTCAAAATCTTTACCAAGTAATTATAGACCTGTTAGTTTAACTTCTATAGTTGGGAAGATACTGGAGAATTTATTAAAAGACCACATAGATGAATTCTTGATGTAAAAAAAATATTTTAAGCAACAGACAGCATGGATTCATGAAAGACAGAAGTGGTCAAACAAATCTGATTTCTTTTTATGAGGAGGTGAGCAAAACCTTGGACAGAGGGGTGGCTGTGGACGTGGTATACTCGGACAGAGGGGTGGTGGTGGAGGATGTGGTATACTTGGACAGAGGGGTGGTGGTGGAGGATGTGGTATACTTGGACAGAGGGGTGGTGGTGGAGGATGTGGTATACTTGGACAGAGGGGTGGCGGTGGATGTGATATACTTGGATTATGCAAAAGTGTTTGACACAGTTCCCCACACACGGCTAATGTGTAAGGTAAAGTCTACAGGCTTGGAAAAATCCGTATGTAAATGGATAGAAAACTGGCTAAAAGATCATATTCAGAGAGTAGTGGTTAATGATTCATAATCTGAATGGTCTAGGGTCATCATTGGTGTACCCCAAGGTTCAGTGTTGGGACCCTTACTTTTTAATATATTTATAAACAATATAGGGTCTGGAATTATAAATCCCATTTCAGTCTTTGCAGATGACACCAAGCTGTGCAGTGGAATAATGTCCTTACAGGATGTCTCCCATTTACAAGCTGACCTCAATGCACTGTTTAATTGGGCAACTATGTGGCAAATGAGCTTTAATGTTGATAAATGTAAGGTTCTGCACTTGGGGGCTAAGAATATGCATGCATCATACATACTAGGGGGGTACAACTGGGGGAATCAATGGTGGGGAAGGATCTGGGGGTTCTGATAGATCACAAGCTTAATAATGGCATGCAATGCAAAGCTGCAGTTTCTAATGCGAGCAAAATCCTCTCTTGTATTAATAGAGGTATAGACTCCAGAGAGAGATATCATATTACCCCGGTACAAATCATTAGTAACACCTCATCTGGGATATGCAGTTCAGTTTTGGGCTCCAATTCACAAAAAGAACATTGGGGAACTGGAGAAAGAACAGAGAAGGGCAACCAAACTGATAAGAGCAGGGGTGGACTGACCATTTGGAAACTCGGGCACTGCCCGAGGGCCCGGGGTCAGTAGGGGGCCTCATGAGATGCCCTTGGCACCTTTTTCATAGGCTTTTTTGAGTTTGGGCAAGGACACAGGGGCCCCATGATCCCCTATTGCCCTGGGGCCCCATGAGTTGTAAGTCCGCCCCTGGATAAGAGGCATGGAGGAGGTCAGCTATGAGGAAAGATTAGAGGAACTGAATGTATTCTCTCTTGAGAAGAGGAGATTAAGGGGGGATATGATCTCCATGTATAATACATAAGGGGGGATATGATCTCCATGTATAAATACATCAGTGGTTCATATAGTGAACTCGGTGTAGAGTTATTCACCCTGAGGTCATCACAGAGGACAAGGGGGCGCTCTTTACATCTGGAGGAAAAGAAATGTAATCTCCAAACACTTCTTCACAGTGAGAGCTGTGAAAATGTGGAATAGACTCCCTCAAGAGTTGGTTCTGGCCAGCTCAGTGGATTGCGTTAAAAAAGGTCTAGATTGTTTCTTGGATACAACTGGATACTAACATTTATAGGTAAAGTTGATCCAGAGAATATCCGATTGCCTCTCGGGGGATCAGGAAGGAATTTTTTCCCCTGCAGGAGCAAATTGGATCATGCTTTGCTGGGTTTTTTGCCTTCCTCTGGATCAACTGTGGGTGTAGGATCATAACTTTTTTTTTCTTTAATGGTTGAACTGGATGGACTTTTGTCTTTTTTCAGCCAGACTAACTATGTAACTATGTAATATAAAACAAAAAATATAAAAATTAAAAATAAAATTATATTACCGTTACATCGAACAACGCAGTTATATTACAAGTGAACACCAGAGGGCTCTACAGGATTAAAATGGAGATCAGCCACAAGTTCCCAGTATGCAGTCATGCAAATAGTTTACTTACAATTATTTATTTAAAAGTGCATTTTTAGCAGTGGTAACGTTTATATTGTTATGTTATATTGTTGTGACATTCAAGCAAATAATACAAGTATTGAGTGTTCTTGCTTTACTGCACACATAGTAGAGCTGGAAAGCAGTTTTACTGATCCTAAATCTCTTAGCTAGTTATCCAAAGGACACGAGTGGGAAATGACCATTGCTTGTCTGGTTTGGTGAAGATCTTCATGTGTATGACACCATCAGACCTCCAAAGACATACTTGGCCAACTACTTTGTAAGAAATAATTGTCAGACATGTTAGGTGATTTTATTTTACTGCTGTTGCTTTCCCCAAGGTAAGACCAGTCCCAAGCATGTTATCCAGCTCTTTCACCTCCATACCATAAACATGTACATCCAGGTGATCTGTGCATGTGTATATGTGTTTTTTAAGATATTTTGCCCAGCTTTTTCCGCAAACATTTTTTTTTATTTTGGTAGAATGAAGGTTTAATAGCTTTTTCTGGTTTATAATGCTGTTTTGTGCCCATTTGAAAGATTTCACTCGTTGATGGTTGTCAGACAAATCGGGAAGTGAAAGGAAAGCTCCCCATTGGGGACACAGACATAAAGTGAGGAACAGAAGTATTTGAACACCCTGCGATATTGCACGTTCTCCCACTTAGAAATCATGGTTATCCTGGCTGTGTGCTTCGGGTCGTTGTCATGTTGGAAGACCCAGCCACGACCCATCTTCAATGCTCTGACTGAGGGAAGGAGGTTGTTGCTCAAAAAATCTCACAATAAATGGCCCCATTCATCCTCTCTTTAATACAGTGCAGTCGGCCTGTCTCCTGCGCAGAAATCACCCCCAAAGCATGATGTTACCACCCCCCATGTTTCACAGTACGGATGGTGTTCTTGGGATGCAAATCATCCTTTTTCCTCCAAACACGACAAGTGAAGTTTAGACCAAAACGTTCTACTTTGGTCTCATCTGACCACATGACTTTCTCCCATGCCTCCCCTGGATCATCCAGATGGTCATTGGCAAACTTCAGACGGGCCTGGACATGTGATGACTTGAGCAGGGGAACCTTCTGTGCAATGCATGATTTGAAACCATGACGGCATAGTGTTCTACCGACAGTGACCTTTGAAACTGTGGTCCCAGCTCTCTTCAAGTCATTGACCAGCTCCTCCCTTGTAGTTCTGGGCTGATTCCTCACATTTCTTATCATCAGTGATACCCCACGAGGTGAGATCTTGCATGGAGCCGCAGTCCGAAGGAGACTGACAGTCGTCTTTAGCCTCTTCCATTTTCTAACAATTGCTCCAACAGTTGATCTATTTTCACCATGCTGCTTGGCAATTGCCCCGTAGCCCTTGCCAGCCTTGTGGAGGTCCACAATTTTGTCTCTGGTGTCTTCTGACAGCTCGTTGGTCTTGCCCATGGTAGTAGTTGGCGTCTGACTGACTGTGGGGTGGACAGATGTCTTTAAAGAGCTCAGACAGGTGCTACTAAGTTAGATTAATGAGTGGAGTAGAGGTGGACTTTTTAAAGGCACAGTAACAGGTCTTTGAGAGCCAGAATTCTTGCTATTTCTTAGGTGTTCAAATACTTATGTTCAGCATTGCAAGACAAATAAATTCTTTAAAAATCATACAATGTGATTTCCTGAATTTTTTTTAAAATTCTGTCTCTCAGAGTGGGAATGCACCTACAATGTGAATTTCAGACCCCTCCATGATTTCTAAGTGGGAGAACTTGCAAATTCGCAGGGTGTTCAAATACTTCTGTTCCTCACTGTAAATACATACCCATTAGAGTGAGGAAGGTTTATGATCTCTGTTATGATTTTATTACGGTCGTTCCCGTTGGGAGTGTTTCCTTTTTCCTGGTTTTCAGGCAGAATAGGCAAATCTAGAACCTCCAGGTGATAGTGGCACATATTGATCCACCCGGCACCGATCACTAATTATAGCTCTCCTTGTGCAAAGTCCACTTTTTTTCCATTCCCCTCCAACTTCACCTTGTTAATAGCCAACATAAGTATTCAAAGAACATCTGTATGGGAAAAAATGCCTTCTTTTCCTTCGGCTTCTTTGGTGCAGTGGGTGCCATCATCCTCCTGGGGAATAATGAGCACTCCATATGTCATGAGAACCTCCTATGCGAGATTTGGAGTACTCTACAATTTTCAGATCTCAGAAGGAGGTTGACAGCAGTGCAGGTAGAAGCTGGGAAAGATAAATATACTATCCAACTTTTTCCCACATACATGTTTTTTAAATCTTTGCTCAGCATTTCAAAATTGGGAACTTAAAATTCAACCTTGAATGTAAAGATCTTCCTGTGCTGCCAGTAACCCCTAATGTGCAAGAGTTGCAGCAAGCACCCAACCGTGATCCAATCAGTGTAAATAAATATAATTAAAACATGATGCCGCGCTACTCAAAAAATACCTGATCAAAAAATCAGACTAAATATAGAAATAAACACTCCACAGGGCACTAAATGCAATCATAAGTGAAAATAACACAAAAATGACATAAATGCAACAGTAAATGACAGACCAATAAATATTGATATAATTAACTGCTTCAGCTCCACCCCATAGCAGAAATACTGCAGCTGTGAGCAAAATCATGTATGTGTATATATATGTAATTTTGCATTTCTGGGTAGGGGGTGCACATGCCCTATTCGTGCCGCCATTCGCGGCCGCAGCTGTCAATCACTGCTGATTACTCGCCGGCGCCAGTTGATTGCCGAGGATCTCCAATGGGGGGGGAGAACTGTTAGTAAACAAAAAACTCCTCCCTGTCGGTTGCAGCACACTGCTTTGCATGGGTCTGCACAGCACAGCCATACAAAGCAGTGTGCTTACAGTGAAGCACAAACAGAGCACAACACATTGTAAAATGGCACACAGCACACAGTTAACCCTTTGATCACCCCACATGTTAACCTTTTCATGCCCAGTGCTATTATTACAGTGTCAGTGCTTTTTATTAGCACTGATCACTGTATTGGTGTCACTGGGGATGTCAGTGACACCAAGTCAGTTCCCCCCAGTGTCAGAATGCCTGCCACAGTCCACCTATGTGTCGTTGATCGCCACCATTACTAGTAAAAATGTAAAATAAAAAAAATATATATATACCGCCATTTGTAAATGCTAGAACTTTCACATAAACCAATTAATTTACACATATTGGGTTTTTTTTTTTATCAAAGACATGTAGCAGAATACATTTTGGCCTAAATTTATGAGGATATTTGATTTTTAAAAAATTTTTCCTGGACATATTTAATAGCAAAAAGTTAAAAATATTGTTTTTTTTTTCTCAAAATTGATGGTCTTTTTTTTGTTATAGCGCAAAAAATAAAAAAAAACACACAGGTGATAAAATACTGCTGAAAGGAAGCTCGATTTGTGGGAAAAATGTGTAGGATGTAAATTTCATTTGGGTGCAGCATTGCATGACCGCGCAATTGTCAGTTAAAGTAACGCAGCGCTGTAATGCAAAAAATGGCCTGGTCAAGAATGGGGGTAAATAATATTTCAGTGCTTAAGTAAACTTCAAAATAACTAATAGTGACCAATAATTATGTGAAATCATATATAAAATGCAAAATCCCAATCAGTGCATAAATGTTGAATAAACTGTGAATCAACCAGTGACCACTGATAAAGCCCCTCCACCAGCTAGTGTGCGCGCTCACCTCCAGCCATGACCCATAAAGGGACATACACACCTCATATGAATATGCTCAGTGATGATATACTTAGATGTCCCCTCCATGAGGTGTCAAGGAAATCCTCCCACGTGGATCAATCACCAGCTATGGCTATGGTCATGCACGCTCCAAATAAACGCACCCAGCAGTAATACCTCAGATGTCCCCTCTATGATGCACCAAAGGAATCCCCGCACATGGGCCACACATGAAAGAACAAGTCACAATGGTTACTGCTGGTGGTATTGCATGTAGAAGAATCCAACAGGCTGGTTGTACTGCGGTCAATTGATAGACCAACTTTAGAACAACCAGCCTGCCCATAGATGGATCAAATCTCGGCCAGTACATGCTGAACCAGCTGAGATTTGATCCATCTATGGCCAGCTTTCATCTCTATATTGGGGACATGGACAGCAATGCAAACTTGACAGTTTCTACCCAATTAAAATTGTATTTAAAAGCTTTTTTTCGTCAAATGCCTGATGAAGGGGTCCTGCGAGACTCCGAAACGTTTCCTTGCTGTAACTATGTAATCCTTCATTAACCCCTTGCCTACTGGACACTTATACCCCCTTCCTGCCTAGACCAATTTTCAGCGCCGTCGTACTTTGAATGACAATTGCACGGTCATGCAACACTGTACCCATATGAAATTTTTATAATTTTTTTCACACACTTTCTTTTGGTGTTATGTACTCACCACTGGGTGTTTTATTTTTTGCGCTATAAACACAAAAGGAGCAAAAAATTTGAAAAAAACTAACGTTTTTCTTTGTTTCTATTATAAAATTTTGCAAACAGGTAATTTTTCTCCTTCATTGATGTGTGTTGATGAGGCTGCACTGATAGGCAGCACTGATGGGCACTGATGAGGTGGCACCGATAGGCAGCATGGATGGGCACTACTGGACAGCACTGATGGTCAGCACTGCTGGGCACAGGTGAGTGGCACTGATGGACAAAGGTGGCTGGCACTGCAGGGCACAGGAGGCTGGCACTGATCATCAGTGCCCTGATGATCAGTACCGATCCCTTAGTTGACAATTGCCATGACAGCGTGAGGAAAGTGCAGCCGATAATCGGCAACTGTATTTACCCGGAGATCTGCTGTGTCATTGGACACAGCTGATCATGTGGTAAAAGGCCGCCGTGATTGGCCATTTACCGTATCAAGGGGGGCATGTTCTGGAATGACGTCCATGGAGTGGGCCTCAATGCAGAACTAGAAAAAGGAAAATATAATGAATGCAAATGAAAAATACGTTTACATTAGACCTTGTACAAAAAAAAAAAAAGCGAAAAAAAAAAGGGAGGAATTGAGGTTAACAACTTCCTGACCTGATCAGTAAGTCTACTGTGAGTGGGCGGCAGCTACGGGCTCAGTGATAGACTGAGTACATCGCTGAACACATGCGCACTGGTGCGCCCCCTGGGACACTCAGCAGTGCAAGTCCATGACCACTTTGTGTGGTGGGCACAGTGGATCACAGCATAGGTGTAACTAGAACTTTCAGGGCCCCGATGTAAGAAACCATAAAGAGTCCCCTGTCCCCCAGCTGGGGACCCCCCCACAGTGGCAGACGCCACGGCCCAGTCACAAGTGCGACCTTGATAGTTCCGCCACTGGTATCAGTCGTTTTTTATTTTTGTACATTTTTTACCATTCTATTGTATTTTATTTTTTTTCAATTTTATTTTTAATTATTTTTTAAAATCTTTTTATATTAGGAGCCCCGTTTGGGGACTTTGCTGTATTATCAGGGGTCTAAACAGACCTCTGATGTTGCACCTTTGAGACAGAAAGGATATTGAGGACACAGCTCTCAGTCTCTGCAGCGTCAGCAGCACACAATGAATAGACAGGAATAGCTCTGTACAGAGATTCCCGTTCATTCATAAACTGAAGCATAGTAAACACAGTTTTGTATTCCACAATTATGAATGGACAGAGTTAGTGATTGGTACAGATCACTGACTATATTCATTCAGACAAGGAAGGGGCTGGTAGATGACACATTTACTGGACCCCTTCCCTTGTCTTCATCTTGAAACATCCCCCTCAGCAGCTGGTGGGGGAGGGGGGAAACCTGAGGGGAATGAGGGGGGTCCAGGAGAGTACAGGAAACCGATCAGAGCAGGAGAAGGATAGGAGGGATGGCTGTATTATCCTCCTGCAGCCACTGAAAGGTTGCAGTAGAAAAATGGAGCAGATCTGTTTCTCCATCTATTGCTCCTCCTATTCAGGTGTACTGGGTGCTGGGTCGCAATTGCCACCCCTGTACGTATGCCCCCAATCCTAACTGTACCAGTTTTGGTGGGACCTTTCCAAATATTTTAACAAAATCCTGGTGTCATGTGAATCCGGGCTCAGATTTGGAGGCCAGTGCCAGAACAAGATCTGGCAGTTGGCTCCAGTATCATGCCAGAGTGGGCACTCAGGACACTTGCCCCACATCTCTTATGGGTGCCAGGGGTCCCAGATACCACAATTGCCCCCTTTGTGGCGGGCGGCATCTCTTCGATTTGAGGGAGGGGGGTGGTAAGAGGACATGTGCTTGGAGTGCTTTGGGAGGGGAGAGTACTTTTGCTAGAAGGAGGTGTGGGGGATTTCAAATCCAACTCCCCCGGCACAAGTCCTCTCCCCTCCCAAAGCATCCCCAGCACATAACCTCTTACCCCTCTGCCACTCTTCCAGGTGGACGTGCTTATTACCTGTCCTCCCTGTATATGTACATCCATAAGCATAGACCTCAGACCATCAACACGGCTCTTGCAATGTAGCGTCTCTCCTCCACGGCTCCTCCTCCTCCTGTCTGTGTACAGGAGAACATTGTAGCCGGTTTCAGTGAGGTCTGTGTGCACTGTGCAGGCAGTCAGTGGTGAGACATGCCGGCTGCCATGGAGGGGGCCATGACCAATGTGGAATCACAGGCACCCATCAAGAGATGGGAAAGGGGGCAGGTAAACCGGGTGCCCACGCTATAGCGCACACATTTAGGCAAGTAACTGAAGCTCTGGGATTGAGCACAGAGTGCCTTATACTAGCATCAGCTCTGGGTCCCCCACAGTGGCGGAACGCCAGTGCGACCTTTGTGACCCTGGTAGTTACGCCACTGGATAATGGTGCTCGGCCCCTGCCACTGTGAGCAGCTAAGGTATCGTGATCGCTATGACTAATCATAGCAATCACATGATTACAATGTACACAAAACAGTCATTAACAGCTTTCATTCACGACTGCTTGCTTACTATTGTGGAGCTGTGATTGCCCTACAGCACCCTGTACCATGTGATTAACTGTAGCCAATCACAGCATGTCAACAGTAAGCAAGCTGTCATGAATGGAACACCATTCATGACAGTTATGTACACCTTATAACAGTAATCAATAACAGTGTTAAAAATAAATCCGTGATCACCCCCTTCCCCTCCCCCCATAGTAGTACAGTGTCGCTATGGTTACACTGAACTACTCTGATGAAACTATGTTAAAAAAATAGCAAAAAGAAAAGAAAAAAATGTTTAAAAAAAAGAATATAACTTTTTTTTTTTTTTGCTTACATACTGTCACAAGTCAGTATCCCAAAATTACCACCACACCAGGCATATGATGACGCTGTACTGCACTGGGGACAGTATTTTGAAAGAAAAATGTGTTTTTTCAAAATGTTCAGTATTTTTTTGTTTATATAGCAAAAAATTAAAAACCCAGCAGGGGGTTAAATACCACCAAAAGAAAGCTCTATTTGTGTAAAAAAAAATAACAAATAAATAAAAAAAAATATGAATACAGTGTTGCATGATCGAGCAAATGCCAGGTAAAATGGCAAAAAATGTCCTGGTCATGAAGGGGGTAAAACCTCCCAGAGTGTCAAGTGGATAAAGATGGACAGCTTTAGCAAAACCTCACAACTGCAGGAGTTATGGAATCAGCGTTAATGCAGATAATCTGCAAATAGGCACCCAAAAAGTATTTATGAATGAAGCCTGCAAACCAATGTTTGGAGACGGTTTTGCATAAACTAGATAATTTAATTAAGAAACAAAGAATAAGACAGACCTTCTTTAAAGCTGGAAGGGTGGCATCCCTTGATGCCTGGGTCCTTTGACTTAATACTTTGCATCGATGACCCAAAGCAAGCATGCCGTAAAAGATCAAACTCTGTATCTGCCATTTGCTCTGGAGTCAGCATCTCAAAGCTTTAGAGCAGGGGTGTCCAACCTTTTGACTCTCCTGGGCCACATTGGAAGAAGAAACATTGTCTTGGGCCACCCATAAAAAATATGGCCCCATTCACACTCACCATTTTGAATCATGAGAATTGCGGTGATTCTGTCCCCGATTTTAAATCGCATTGTAATCATGGTAAAACACACCATGCGTGTTTGGGCACCATTCATTCTAATGGCACCTCAAATGCGGTGACATTTTGCAGTGATTGTCGTGCAACATAATCAAGCGGCAAAATGCATTGCACAAAAGCTTTTGCCCAAAAGAAGCCCCTGTTCATTTTTGAGCGACAAGCTTAGCATGGTGCATTTTGCCACAATTTGGAATTGTGGGGGACAATCACAGTGTGAATAGGGCCTAAGGATAGCTGATGAGCAGAAAAAGTTGGGCAGATGATCATATTTCAACTACACTCACTAGCCACTTTATTAGGTACACCTTGCTAGTACCAAGTTGGACCCCCTTTTGCCTTCAGAACTGCCTTAATCCTTCATGTCACAGATTCAGCAAGGTGTTGGAAACATTCCTGAGAGATTTTGGTCCATATCAATATGTTACTTTTGCCTATCATCTCAAACCAGTCTGCCCATTCTTCTATGACCTCAAGGCCTTTTCATCCACACAACTGCCGCTCACGGGAGGTTTTCTCTTTTTCTCTGTAAACCCTAGAGATGGTTGTGTGTGAAAATCCCAGTAGATCAGCAGTTTTTTAAATACTCAGACCAGTCTGGCACCAACCACCATGCCACATTCAAAGTCACGTAAATCCCCTTTCTTCCCCATTCTGTTGCTCGGTTTGGACTTCAGCAAGTAGTCTTCATGTCTAGATGCCCAAGTTCATTGGGTTGCTGCAATGTGATCGGCAGAGTAGCAATTTGTCTTACCAAGCAATTGAACAGATATACCTAATAAAGAGGCTGGTGAGTGTATGTGCTGTGTGTTCAGGCTGTTTGTGTACAGAGCAGGGGTGGGAGACAGCCAGGCACAGTGTCAGGGGTGTAGGGGTTGAAGGCGGGGGAGCACAACTGAGATCTTCGGGGGAAGGGGGGGGTGCAGTAACTCCAGCACATCACTAGATCTGGTCATGCAGCACTTACTTGGCTGGTGCTAGAATGCAGGCGTCCCTGAATGTGCTGGTGGCAGTATTGAAAACACAGCATTCCCCTGCATTCCTTCAGGCCAGGGGCGGACTGACCATTTGGAAACTCGGGCACTGCCCGAGGGCCCAGGGTCAGTAGGGGGCCCCATGAGATGCCCCTGTACCTTTTTCATAGGCTTTTTTGAGTTTGGGCAAGGACACAGGGGCCCCATGATCCCCTATTGCCCGGGGGCCCCTTGAGTTGTCAGTCTGCCCCTGCTTCAAGCGTTCTTGGGTCCTGCTGGTCTGTTGCTAGCCACAGGTGTTATGCCAAACACATCATCCCTTCAATCATGAACTCCTGCAAGTTTACAATTTTGTGTTGGGCTGCATGCAAAGCCCTCTTGGACTGCATGCGGCCCACGGGTTGGACACCCCTGCTTTAGAAGATGACATAACACCCAGGCAGATACCATTTTCAAGAGGGGTCAGCATTGTCAGCCATCAAATTCCTCAGTAGACGTTTCATGTTATACCTGCATAATGATTATGTTCCTTCAAGATTTGTCTTCTGCGGAGTAAATAAAACACAGACACGTCTCTCAAGTTGCATAGTTTTTGAATATTTAATAACTTTAAATCTTTCTAGTCAACATTATATCCACATCCATTAAATAAAAAATTGTCAGAAGCAATTTGTATTGTTTAAATTACAAGAAAAAATTTACTGTGCACAAAAATTATACAAAAATAGTTTTTTTTTCCCCATTGTATTATCTCTCCATTTACCCTAAATTGTCCATTTGCCTGTACAGGTAGTCCTGATTCTATGTACAGGGGTCCGCGTCCCTGTACAAGACATTTGCTTTCACTTTGCAGGAGAGGATTATATAAATATAGTCTTATCTTACAGTATGAACTGCAGAATTTCAGCGTAACTGACTCCATTTCAGAACAAGCACGTTGCCCTGCAAACTGTCAAATTACTTTAGAAAAATACTTTTTGAAGGATGTCTCCAGATCTTTGACAATAAGCTCCTAGGCGACAAGCAAAAAAATGACATTCTTAGGGCAGCATTACACACAGCCAACCCTCAGCACCCTACTGTCACAGCACAAAACACCATTTTATTGCTCATTTGGTGGCCATTTTGTGGTGATGCTGTCCTCACACAGATTTGTGCTGAAATATACATACAAAGCAATGAGAATTTTAATGAATCTCAGCAGATATTGGGAAAAGGCACGCAAGTCATTAAAGTACAGTTTTTTTTTTCTGACAGGATGAAAATGTGAGAAACAAAAAATTAAAACTAATGCGATGTTTAATAAGACAGCCAAACAACAAGTAAATAGTGTATATGCCCCCAAAACTGGCTTAGTATAAAGTTAACCCCTAGTGTGGCAAAACAATCTCTTCTGCTTTCCTCCAAGACAGAATTATAAAAAGGATTCCTTGAGGGCAAGACCAGGATTACGGAGCAGACAAAAACTACTTCTATAGTAGATGTAAGCAGAAGATAATTGGGTTGATTTACTAAAAGGTAAAAATGACCGTTCACTTTACAAGTGAAGCTCCACTTTGTAATATAATCTTCCCTAGAGCTTGCGAAGAATACCCAATCACATGCAAGGGAAAAAAAAAAAACAAACAAAATCAAAACTGTGTTTTTGCTTACATGTGGTTGGATGGTGGAAGTCAACAGATCTTCAACAAATTCATGAAGCTCTGGGAAAATTTCCCTTGCAAAGTGAACAGCCTGTTTGTCTTTAGTAAATCGACCCCAATGGATCCAAATTGGTTTAGTTCTCTAGTATGAAGGCAAGTCCATATTGTGGAATGGCCAAGCTGCTCGTCAACATGAAGTAGTCTGAAATGTGCCTTGGGTGAACAATAGGAGGTATAGGAAGAATAAGAGCAGCACAACAATGGTTTAAGAGTCCAAGTATATTTATTCCATCACAGAAGTCCCAAGATAGAGGAAAAAAAAAGAAAAAAAAGACAAGCCAAATTGTTCTGGAGGTTACAGGGTTCACCTTTGATTATGGCCTCAACTGCTGGTTTTGTAGGACTATTATAAGTTAATAAAGGGTAAAAACTTTGGCTAATTTTTTAAAGTATGCTTCTGAAGCCTATTATGAGCTCTCTCACAACCAGCTGTAATTGGCTCCTTGAAATAAAGGAGTTAAATAATTCCAGCGCTCATTTCCCACCTTTTATCTAGAAGTTCAACAAAGCCAGCTGTTTAAGCCTGGATGAAGAAAGAAACCTTGTATCCCTTCAGATCCAATGGCTCATTATCTTTGGATTTCTGTATTTAAATATACTTGGGTTCCTAACCCATTGACATAGTATACTAGCTATACCTTAACAAGTTCTACACAATTTAGCTAACGCAATATAGTGTACTAAATAGAGAAATTCTACAATCCTGTGAGATTACGGACTCCGTGTAAATGTCACTTAGTGCAACTGTGGCCCTTGGCAGCCACCAAACATTTTAATATAATAAAACAAATGTTAATAAAATCCTTGGTGAAATCATTGGTGTATTTTCAAAGACAATTTGTAGCCCGATTTTTTTTTTTTTTAATAAAAGTGAATGTGACCTACTCAATGTAAAAAATCTTGAATTTTGTTAGTGTCTCCATTGTAGAGATTCACCCCCTGCATTTTCCCTCTAAAACAAAAACATTTTGGAAATTCCACTGTCACTTATTAAACTCTTTTTTCTGTTGTACTTGATACGTCCCTTTTTGTTGCACTACATGGTTAACTTACCGTTTATCAGCAGACTATGTAGGTAACGGATCTGGTCTCAGCAGTATTGTCAACTGTGCTGCTTCATACGGAAATGGACACTAAAAGCGGGGAGTCTCTCTAAGACATACAAATCAACAGTAAAGCTAGCCATTGATCAAAATTCGGCAAGCTCAGCAGGGACCCAATGAATTTTGGTGTCATCTATGACCATTACTGTTCATGAGAAGTTGATGTAATGATCACGAATGGGCTTGTTGGAAAACTGTTTTTCAATCAGTGCTGCAGCACTGAACAATATTCTGACATCGGAATCATCCCCGCTGTCAGAATACAATAAAACAGTGGGGAAGGCTCCTCCATCCACCTTGCATGTGTGGATGGGAGAATCTATTACATTTTTTTAAATCAGCCTTCTGTCTGATGGAAAGGAAAAACAAATGGACCCATTTATGGCCAAGCTTAAGCCTGCAAATGTGTGAAAGTCGCATCCAATACTTTCTTTAGGTAAACTCTACTGAAATGCACATCAGTGGGTTCCCTTAAAGCTGTTATTTATTAAGCTGTGTGGTTACCTGGAAAATTGGGAAAATGTGACTTGCAGAAAAGAACCAAAGACAAGCTTGGATAGTGCTGACCTGATTTTTTTCCTGTTACCAACGTAAAATACTGCCTCATTTTCTTGCAGGTGAGTGTACATACAGTCTCATATTTTCCTAAATGGGTTTAAATACAAGTAAATCTATAATCTAGACTCTTTTGGTTGTAGAGGTTTCCAAAAAAATCTGAAATTTGTGGCATTATGACCCAGTGCTCTGTACAGTGTGTGAAGGTGACACCATGCCAATAGGCTTGTCAGCTTGTAGTACACTGCAATTATGCAAAACAGACAGCAACCGCTATTCCTATTACATAGCATTCATCAATGTTACTGCTTGACATAAAAACCAGATAGATTCACACCATGGACAGTACCGTCAGTGTGAAAGGACACAAGAAATTCCTACTTTACTGCAGAAAGATCCTAACATAGGATTAACATTTCACAAAACTTTTCTGCTATAGTAAAAAGGGATTCCCATGTTCAGATACTTCAATGTTTCTTTATGGAGAGACCGCTGCCCTTACCGCAGCAACATCTAGCAGAGCACCACATTCATACTGTTTTAATGCAACTTATGTGAGACAGAAGGCATCAGCATGAAGCAATCTAGTTCTTTGGGACAACGTAGATGCCCTTTGGAAATGGTAGGGGGTCAGCCTTTGTAGTAGCCCCCTAAGTCAGTGGTCTTACTAAGAAAAAACTACCTTTTTGCCACCAAATAACTAGCATGAATGGAGACAGGAATTAATTTGTAGTCAGAGTCATAGCCAGGTAATTAAAAATCAACACATATAACAATTCAGCATATGAAGAAAAATCTGGTTGGTGAACTCAACCAATTAAAGCAGCTTCCATATGAAAGCATCTTTCCAATGTTTGCCCTATAGTGGGGAATACCTCCCAACTCCTAAAGATGCTTACAGTTGTTAGACAACAGCCTCTCAATGCCACTGTTTTGGCCAAGTCTGGCGGTGATTTCTATGGTACAAGTGAAGATACCACCAGCTAAAAAAGCCTTTTGAGGGAATGATTGGACATGTTTGGAAAACTTGTCACATTGATATTGTGCTCCCCTAAAGTTACACTGGTGGTCTGTACCAAGCTTGCCCCTTACAGAACCACAGGCTAAACACGAATAGTCATGAGACTGATCAACCTTAGGCAAGCAATACATTGCTCAAAATTCAATCTATGGGTGGCCCTTTCAGCACCTCCCAGCTTGACAAACTGAATGAAAAATTGAGAGAGCCAACTTGAAAACTGTTGGCCAAAGAGTGGCTCCATCCAATCAGATGCTGTGACTGTTTGGGTATTTAGACAGTCGACAGTTTGAATACAATAGCAAACAGGGAAGATTCTATTACAGAGTATTAGATTTCTCTTGTTCAACCTCCTGGCTATCCTTAAGCTGGCCATTTACTAGTAGCTTTTCATAAGAACAATTAAACAAAACTTCCCAGTACATTCAATGACTTGAATATTGTTTGAATGTACTTCATTTGCTTGTTACTTTGGATTTTGGGATTTCCAAATGAAAAACACACACACACACGTTCAAGGAAAAAATTCCACCCTGCTTGTTTGAATTCTCTTGTAATTGGTGTAAAATGAATTTTGATTTGACCCCACTACTGATTAGAAAATCAAACCAACACTCTTAAAATGAAAAATCTTGAATGAGTGTATGACAACAAAGCGGAACTTCATACAAGGGGAAGTTCTGTTTGTTTGCCTTCTCCCCTCCTCTGCCACATTTGACACTTTTTTTGGGGGGTAGCTGGTATCTGTTTTTGTCAATTACCCGCTCCCACTTCCGGTCAGATGCGCCGTGGCAATTTAATCTGGAAGGTCGCCCCCGCAGCCTTCTGGGACACTTCACAGGTCACAGAAGGCTGTGGGACCTTTCACAAAGCACAGCACTCTACGTGCATGGACACTAGGAAACCAGCTGTGAAGCTGCAAGGCTTCAAAACCAGTTTCCCTTACTGAAGATGCCAGCTCCTTCACCTGAAGCAGATTGAAGAATCGGCTTGGGTGAGGACATAGCTGGATCCCTGGACAGGTAAGTGTCCTTATATTAAAAGTCAGCAGCTGCAGTATTTGTAGCTGCTGACTTAATTTTTGGGGGGAGCCTGGAGATGCACTTTAAGGGAATTCTACTAGTATATGACCAGCTTTTGGGAAGCTCTGATTGGCACAGACAATGTGATGCAGTAAACTCCACAGACTATTCTGGCAATGGTGACATTGGGCTGGAGCTAGTATGAATGGCAATGGCGGCTGTTGCACTTTATGACCAGACATGGAAAAAGATCATCACACAATGCTGAATACCAATGATTCTAGTTTCAATCCACAATTGATGGCCAGGTAACATCATTAGTG
This sequence comes from Staurois parvus, assembly GCF_062004578.1. Lineage (NCBI taxonomy): Eukaryota > Metazoa > Chordata > Amphibia > Anura > Ranidae > Staurois > Staurois parvus. The sequence goes on from NW_028318268.1 coordinate 664,482, forward strand.
ACTTGGCAAGCTGGAAAGTTTGATTAGTATTTTTCTGACTCATAATGTAGAGATGGACAGAGGTAGCAAGTCATCACAAATTGCTGTCTCTCAGATAGTAATGGAAAAAGCAAATGAGAAGTAATAAAAAGTCAGTATGCATGTTTGAAGGTAAGTTAGTTTAGCAATCGAATTGTTCAGTTCCCAGTGTGTAACAGCAGATTTAGCAGCAGCAGAGATTTTCAGCTGTATTTCCACAAAGTAACACTGGTGGCTTATATGCCATAGAATAGCAATTATAATCTATTCAATACCCCAAGGAGTACAAGTCATGCACATTTCAGAGCAGTCTGTGCTATGTCCTGGAAACTAGAGAAGTTGCCTCAAACCCTGGTGTATAATGAGCTGGGAAATATCAGTGCTACAAGAACAGGAAATTTAAGTTCCTACTCTGCATCCTAATTCAGGCCAGGTGTTTCCTGCCCAGCTAGATGGAACTTGCAGGGATGGAGATCGCAAAACGCACATAAAACCATACGCTGTAAACCACAATTAGTCTGGGCAGCGTCTCTACAAAGGGGAGAGCTGAAACTGGAATTTCTGCTTTTGACAAAGAAAAAAAGAAGGCATAATACTATGTATTTGACTGCTATAATCCCATGATGAACAACAGCTATAATATATAAAATAATTAGTGTGATAAAACTCTGCAATAGTTGAAGCACAGAATGTTCTCTCCCATAAAACAATGATTAACCAGAACAAACAAGGTTCGCTCCCATTCGTGGAAGTAAATACAAGAAAAAAAACACAAAACAAAATTAATGACAAAGTTCAGAGCCCTTGATATTTGCAAATTTTGTCATTTTGTTCCTTAGAGCAGACTGGTCACCATAACAAAAAGCTTTTTTTTTTTTTCCCCAAATCATTAAGAATTTGCTTACTATTCAGTTCATTGCAAATTTGGAGTTTAAAATATCCTTATGGCCACCTGTAGACATAAGACTTATGGCCACTTCCTTGGTTTGATAGAATAGGTAATCCCATAAATTCAGCTGAAAATCCTAAACTAACACCCATGTGATGGTGCCACGTTATATGTGAACAGGGCTTCCAGGTCCAAGTCACGTTTGCAAGTGAGTGGCTGTTCTTTTAAAAATTGACTTCTAAAAAAAAAAAGAAAAAAAAAAAAATCACTGCTACGAGGTACAGCAACCAAAAAATGTCAACAAAAGTCCTACTACTATAGTGATGACCCTTCTTAACGTATCCCCGGGTTACAGAAATGGACAACTAATGAAAAATGGTGCTGGTGCAGCCGAATCCATCCTACAATATAAAGCATCTGAATAGTAAAAACCATATTTCAAATGCTAAAAAGAATTTATGTCTGTCATATCACTGCTCTAAACTCAACTGTACTTAATTTAAATTATAATCTATGTTAAAGCAGATGTTAACCCCATAGACGTACTTGGCTCCTTTCCATCCCACCACCCCCTGCTGCACATATATCATGTTTGTATTTTTTTTCTCTTTGCTTCCTTTTTTTTTTGTTATTTTTAAACAATTCATTTTGGCCCGTCCCCCATCCTCCTTCATTCGCCTAGGCAAATGACGTCAGTGCCTCCTCGATGCCTGCTGGGACTGGCTGTCAAAATACAATGATGGCAATTGGAGGTTCATCCATACTGTTTAACATGAATGGAGGGATTTTTTTGCATTCAGCATGCAGGACAGCCTGGGATCACAGAAAGTGAGTGAAATGATGCTGGGCGTCATTCAACCCAGAAGAGGAGCAGAGATCGAGGATGACACACAGGGTAATGCTGGAGCATGGAGACATTGAGTAGTACATTAGAATTTTTTTTTCACATGACAGACAGAAAAAAAAATTTAAAAAGTGAAGCTGGAGTTGGGCTTTAAACCTAACCATGACTGGTTCTCTTTAGGACACTTTATGGGTGAGGTACAGTATGTTTTCCTAACAAAGAAAAGCAGGGACTAAATGTAAATGAACAGCTGTGACTGATCATTCACAAGAAGTGAAAGCAGGCATTCTAGATTATAAAGCATGACCAATGGAGAATATGGGATTAAAAGACATAAAACCATTTAGGAAAGAAAATGATCAATATGTGTCAAAAATATGCTTCAACTTATACAAACCCCCTATACCAACCCCCTATTCCAATAAAACATACACCTTCAAAAATCGACAGATTCACTCAGAGAGAAGGAAATGGTCGAATTTCTTAACCATGGCAGGTTGTGATGCTCTTTTAGATTAGGATCCCCAGATACCGCGAGACATGGCTGCTATAATTGCTAGATGATCTCCATCTTTAGAGTAGATGGCTAAATCCTGAGACCTCTTTCATATGGACATCATCCTTTTAGTCATGTTTTTTTTTTTCAAAGAAAATATGGATTCAGTTTATATCAGTTTGCACATCCATCTTTGGTTCAGCTCAGCTCAGTTTACACTTCAGTTTATATTAGTTTAATTCAGTTCAAAATACTTTGGTTTATATCAGTTCATCTTACATCAGTCTACATCCGTGTTGTTCCTTTTCAATGGATCTGGACGTTGGCTGTTCTGTTTAATGAAAACGGACCTGAACTGATATGAATGTAGGCGGATGTAAACTGATGATAGTCTATTTACATCCGCCCACCCATAGACATACATTGTGGTCCAGTCCGGATCTATCTGAAAAACGGACAGACAGATCTAGACTGAATGCCCGTGTGAAAGGGGCCTAGACCAAGACTGAAGCTGAGCTTCTGGACTGCAAAGGGATCTACCATCATGGCCACTTCATACCCACTGTTGCTCATCAGACACTGGATTTGAAGAAGCCGTTTGCACCATCCACAGGGAAATCATTGACAGACCTGGTCTAAAAGAGGCAAATCTGCCAAAATGATTGTCCTGTACATGGACACTTTACTATGACAAAAGTAAGTGCTAAGCCATGATTACTGAAAGTGCAGCTAAAAAAAAAAAAATTAAAAGAAAACACAGCCCTAACTCAAAGAATATGCAGAAGAATTAACTAAAGGTGACACCCACAATACACTGTGCCAATCTAGTCACCTTGCCCCTTCAGTGTACTGTATGCAGGAATTTTTGAAATGCTGAAAAAATTGTAAGCGCATTCTCCCTCCAAGTGTAATGTGTACGTGACTTGGACAGTCTACTCCAATGCGTTCCTCTCTTCACAGCACATTACCATTCTATTTCATGTCTACTGGGATTTCTCTCCACTAGGTCTAGGCAGACAACCTTATTAGTGCATAAGACATGACCTTGGTTCTATACATAGTTTACCAGCCTTGCTCCCAGATGCTGATGTGCTATCTAGCAGCCAATCTTTGTAAACTGGCTTACAACCTACAAGGAGCTTTCTTGTCTGCACAGCATTTCATTTTGTACAGTTCCTGCCCTTTAAAAAAAAAAAAAAACTAGGCAGACTGCATACGAGTGTGTACCTGCACCCCATCTATGGATATTCCATCACTGAAAGGGTTAACTGATAGCCACTTCAGCAGGCAGGCAAAACATGGAGATCAATAGGCACTATAAGTTTAAAAATGAATCTGGGAAGATGCATGATGATTAAAAAAAAAAAAAAAAAAAAAAAGGAAACACAATATGACAAAACAAAAATAGTTTTTGATGTTTCCTGGGCATTAGCCAGAGCACTGGATGGAATTATGATGCTGATGTAGAAGTTGATATCCACACAGAATGGTCCAGTGTTGAAAGGAAACCTGAATGGAGTCTGTATGATGGCATGGTGTTTTGAGGAGGTGATGTCAGAATTGTCATCAAAGGGCACTCTGTTGCTTTATAAAAGCAGTTCTTTCATTGTGAGCATCAAACTCCTCTACCTCCGACTCTGAGAATCCTTCTTCCTGCCACATTTCTGATGGGATCCCTTTATAAGAGATGATCCCACTGTCCAACATGTACAACTTCTTCTTGCCCAGGATAACCCCGGAACGCACCTGGAGGAATAAGAAGACACTCACAAAGACAATGACTATCATGATGCAGCTGAGGGTGGCCACAATGACTGGCATGTTTGAGTAACCCCTTGCTATTTCTTGATCAACCTCTTTCAGTTGTGGCGATTCTCTGACTCTCTGATGGGAACAGGAAAAATCCAAAACATTGTAGTGTGAGTGAGCTGGGCAGCTGAGGCAGTCATTTGCAGTGGTTCCTTTGCAGGTAGAACAGGAAGGATGGCAGGGCACACAAACATTAGCCAGGAGAGGCTCGATACTATTCTCCAGTGTGTATTGGATACTCTGGACACTGGCTGTAAATCCTTGGGGACAGGTCTTCACACAAGTCTTCTGATGGAGGAAAAAGCCTTCTTCACAAACTGCATAAGGACACAAAAAGGACAGCCGTTACTAAATGTTATTCTGCACCATAGATGGTCTACATTACCATAATATAACTTTAGAGATGTTCATCATCTTTCCTTAAAGGTTTACTCGCATTTTCAAAATATTACCTTCTATTGCCATTAGAGGCCCTTCCCAACAGCATCTTATCACTTCCTTATATAAACTACTTCTCAGTACTGATTCTCCTGCTGAAAACCCTCATCGCTATATGAGGAAGTGGGAGGAAGAACTTCATTGCCCAATTTCTCTGAAATGTTGGCAGATGATTTGGGATTCAGTTACGAAGACTTCTCGACGTGTTGTGTATAGAGAGAATCTATATAAAATAATGATGCATTGGTACAAGACCCCTGTAGTGCTACATGCGATTAACCCGAATCTGTCTGAACGTTGCTGGAGGTGTCTGGGTGGAGTGGGCTCTATGGCACATATTTTTTGTTTTTTTTTCCCACAGATTATGGGTTACTGGGATATAGTTAGAATGGTCTTAGAGTGAGTATTGAATGTAGCTCTCCCCTTAGATCCGCTACATTATCTTCTGGGTCTTCCTTTTAGGGGTATTCCTAAACACTCAAAAAAACTGGGAGTGCATATCCTGACTGCTCCTAGACGAAGAATACCTTGATTCTGGAAATCAGTCAACGTTCCTTCACTAAATCATCTATTGCGAGCGATTTCTGAAGTAAGAGAAATGGAATATCTTACGGCTCTAGCGAGTAATTATCAAGGTTACTTTCGGTCCATTTGGGAGCCTTGGGATCATTCTCCCTATAGTAGTATTACCTCTTCCCTCCCCCCACTTTGTGTAGCCTAGAAACCTCTTTGTTCACCAAACCACTAACATGTACTGTATTCCACTCCTTTGCAGGTTTATGTCATTTTGTGTTGCTGCATTTTACAATCCGCCATGCTGTTCATTTATATTTATTATTTTGATTGTTTTTTCCATCATTTGCAACGTTCACACCTAAGGTGTTGTATTTTTTTTTTGTTCTGTAAAAACTGGGCCTTGGAATTTAATATATATATATATATATATATATATATATAAATAAAAAAATTGAAAATAAATATTACCTTCTGCTAAGCACTCTATGGCAAAAACATAAGTCACTATTTTGTGACAGCTTTCATTGGCAATATAAAATCGCCACTCAGATTTGTGATTGACTAAATGAGCTGCTTTGTTTGCAGGTAGCCATCCCCATTTCACAAAACTGAAATAAGAAAGCTGAGAAGGGAAACCAAGAAGATGGCCGTCAGGGGATGATCAACATCTGTCCGCACATAAAACTAAAATAAATCTTCTATTGAATCTATATTCTTTAATCATGGAGGCTGCCATTTATACACCTTACGTCTTGGAATGCTAGTACACTACCATAAGCATATAACACATGATTAGAATCAGCACTTCCTTACATGCGTCAGTGCCTAGGCACACTGATTTCTATCCTCACTGGAACCTTTCAGGAGCTTAATAGGAATGCTTTCCCGCTACCACTTTAATTACTGGATTACATTGATGGTGTCATCAGGAGGCATACATATATGTAAATGACAAAGGAAAGAGAAACCTTGCCACCGACTAAGGGTAGTACTTTATTAGTGCTCATAAAAATAAAAATATGCGCTCCCAGTGTGTGCTCCAAGAAGCAGCATGTAATGAAAATCTTGACTTGATGGCAGCCTTTTCCCAGTTCAGGCACTTCCTCATGCAGATAGGCTCTTGCCAGAAGGGCTGCTGTGGACCACATTGGAGGAAGAAGGGCACCAGAATGGCGCGATACCAAAGATGGTGTGGCAACATGCTTCGGGGCATTCCTGCCCCTTTCTCAAGGGACTTGAATAGAGGACAGGAATGCCCTGAAACATGTTGCCAAGCAGTTGACGTCATCACGCCATTCTGGTGCCCTGCTTTCACCCTGACAAACTCCATTTAGTCCACAGTAGCTCTTCTGGTGCCTGACAAGAGGCTATCTGAAAGGATGTTCCTGGGCTGGGGAAAGGCTGCGATCAAGTGGAACAGTATTACATGATGCTTTTTGGAACATACACGGAGTGCATATTATCGTTGTTTTTATGAAAGCTAATAAACTACTACAGTCGGTTGCACTGTTTCTCTTTCCTTTGTTTTTCACATATATTTGAGTCTACAAGTGGGAGTCACCCTAATCCTGCCATCTGGAAAGAATCTGCTGACACTGACTGTGTTCATCCTTTACATTCATGAAGGAATATGGAATTTTGGATTATAGACTTCTATAGGATTATATCACACTTATTATTTCCCTAATCTCTGGTCATATTTGCACACACTTTGATTGAATTTTGAGCCTTTCATTTCATATTTGCGCTGGGGAGTTGTGTGTTTGCATGCATTTGAGCATACATACAGTACATGTTTATATCATCGGGGGTATTGTCTAGGACAGGAACCTCCAAACTTTCTAAACAAAGGGCTAGTATGCTGTTCTTCAGACTTCAGAGGGATCGAATTGTGGCAGGTTAAGAGTAGGAAATCCCGCAAGCTTGGTGGTCAGCAAAAGAGTCATAGAATTACATCATGGCTGTGGATAGTAGGACAAGGAACAGCGCCCCATAGTTGGTATCATTTGGACAAATTATACACCATTGTTGGTGTCAGTTGGAGTAATAGTCTCTGTTATTGGAGTCAATTGGAGAAATTATACCCCAGTGTTGAAATCAGTGGGCCAGATTAGGGCAAGCAAAGGGCCGCAGTTTGGAGACCACTGGTCTGGGGATGATTCAGAGACACTATGCAATGAATAAAAAGGTACTATGCTGAAAAAAAAAAAAAACAAAACTGCTGCAGAATCATAAGAACTACATCATTTACACTAACGTGTTCCTCACTGTGTGAAGGATAAGGTTGCCCGAGTCTAGGTATGCTTTGTTAAATCTACTGTGACATCTTACATTACTGTTACTCTTCTATGTTATTGCACCAAAAAATGAATTCTTATTTTAAAAGTTATGTGCAGTCAACTCACAGCCAGTCAGCTTTTCTTAGTATGACATTACTAGCCGATTGCCCACAATGGATGGTTTTGCATCACCACTTTCTGTACAATGCTGATTGAAGTTACATGAACCACAGCACACTCCCCATGTCATATCACTTATCTACTGTGCAGATCTGTACATAAAACCCTAAAACTGAGCATCCTGAGTGCTAACAAAGAAAGGAAGAAATCAAGTAAAGAGTAGCAACTCGACATCCGGTCACCATGATCCAGGGATAGAGCCTTCACTATACAATTGAATCATTTATCAAAAGAAAGGAGGAAGATACTGTAAAAGTAGTAATTCCACAAAAGATTACATAAACGTAAAACCTAAAATAACAGGTAGCAGGAGATAATGATGCACCTGTCACCCACACACAATGAAGGCTCCTAATTTGGAGGGTTAGCCAGTACAAATAATTAATGAAATCACCTGTTCGTATTTTTAAAATAGTTTAAACTGTGACAGATACACTTTAAGTAGAAATGCTCATCCTCGATATGTCCCTTGTTGTATGGGGTCTAGAAATGGGCACCACATACATTCTTTACCAAATCCAGATAAGTCACCGTTCTTGCAGAAAGCATTGGTATGTGTCATGACAAAGCCTTATTGAAATGCTTATCAGCATTTTACAAATTTGCTGCTGGTGAATGAAAGAATGATTTGACCCCACATGCATCCTATGGCTAGCCAATAAAGAGATCTGTTCATTCTTAAATGATGTCAGTGTGGGGTCAGAGCAGATTGCTGAAGACAGATAAATCGAAACGCTAAGTGGACACAGTGTGATATTTGGGATATTAAGCCCAGAATAAATTTTCCTCTGTAAATTACGACGCTATAAAAGATTAATGCTTTCCATAACAATGTGAAGTCTATGCACAGCTGTGTGGGAAAGAAAAGGCTCTGCAGTTGTAAATTACATCCTGCTGTGACTACAGCAGAATCACCATATATACTTTGACAGGTGCCAATCAAATATTAAACAGCACACACTTCATCCATCATTGCTCAGGGTATAGAGCTGTAAGTGTGGCCATTAGGAGAGACGGGAAGGTGAATGGGGAGCGGTGGACAAATTACCATACAGTGGAAGCAGGTCAGAGCAGACAAGGGCAACAAAAGGGATCTTCATTTGGAGCACTGAAATATAGATTCAGTACCATGACTCAATGTAGTGTACTAGATTTAAAGGCTAAGTCCACCTTTAAGACCATGTTACACCCATATTTAGGTTGCCTCTTGTAACCTGGTGCTAAGAAAACCCCAGGTCCCCCAAAAGACCCCCTTGATAGCATAGGGGGGTTCTTCTCCCCAGCAGTAGCTGTCAGATTTGAAATCAGCATGCCTGTGCAGGCAGAGATCTGTGAATGAATGTCTGCCATTGCCGCACAGGGACTTATTCTCAATGGAATACAAGTTGGTACAGAGAGAGCTGGGGAAGAGTCTGCAAGAGCCTGACAATGCTTTGCAGGCTTATATAATAAAAAAAATCACTTTTTTCTCAATAAGAATGTGAATTTGTTTTTGCAATAGATGTACGTGGCCTTTAAATAATGCATGTATACAAACTGAAGCAAACAAGTGGATGTGTTGCCCCAATCAGTAAGATTGCATCTAAGTATTTCAAAAGGTCAAAATATGGAAGCTTCCTGTGTCCTGCACACACACGGTTTAATGAGCATTCCCCCCCCCCCCCCCCATGTTAAAAAGTGTGCAGAACTAATTTAGCGAGGGCAGGAAGGAACACACTAGTGGTGCTGTGGGGAGAAATGGGTCAATTTTAAATGCAATTTACCACACTGAAAGCATTGCACTTCAATTACGGGAGGAACCCTTATCTGGTAAACACCATTTCCCAGGCAGTCAGCTAATACAATTCCATATCTGTAGAACATCTTACAGCAAAGGCCGTGAGTGGAGCATAGCAATCAAAGGTTGTATTTATTTGGTAGATCCCAGCTACAGAAGCAATAAGATACTTTGAAAAGGGTAGAAAAAAATACAATATTAAAGTCAAAATTGAAACGTAGGCCTTGAATTTCATACAGTAAACAATAATCTAGTTGCCCATGGCTTCAGTTTTCCATCCCAACATTTACTACTGTAGCTAGAGTGTACCAGTCCTTCTCTACCTCCTTTTGGTTAGGAATTAGGCAATCCTATTCGTTTACCCATTTGGAATACAAGTACATAGGGCAGCATTGTGGCTTAGTGGTTAGCACTTCTGTCTTAAACCACTGGGGTCCTTCATTATATTTCCAAACAAGACACTACTTACATGGAGTTTGCATATTCTCCCTATACTTGTCTGAGTTTTCTCTGGGTACTCCGGTTGCCCCCACTCTATAAAGTCACTCTAGTATATGTATGTATGCTCTAGTATATGTATGTATGCCAGATAGGGACCTTAGATTGTAAGCTTCTTGAGGGCAGGAACTTAGACAAATTACACAGTCTTTACATGCTGCACATTGTACATACCAGATATAAGGCTATTAAGTGCTTGAGGGGAGCAAACAGCTTGTCAGAGTTTTCCAGTCTCTGTAGAGAAAGTTTGCATGGTGGTTGCACTGGGAAAATCATTTTGGATCTAGGGGTGCTAAATGCCCCAAGACTGAAACTGGAGGCTCAGCATGTTGCTTCTACAAGTGCTGTGTCCAGAGTCATGAAAATGGCACCGATAAGAGACAAACCAGGGAGTAATAGCTGTGGATGGTGACTCCTCTGGGGCAAGCTCATCAGGCAAAGACTAGGGTGACTCATTGTAAGACTGAGGCAACTCACAGTCAAGACAGTTGACTGAGGGCCAAGCAGACACCAAGGCTGTGGGTAGATCAGATATAGAATCTTCTGGAGCACACTTGTGGCCTCTACACTCAAAATTAGAAAATAGCTAGGTGGTCTGGAAGTCCTGCATCACTGTAGTAAAAAAACGTGACTGGTTTACTCACAAAGTGAGTTTCAGAGACAGGGCAAGCACTGAGACGATGTCCATTGCTCTGGACCTCGAAAGTGCTCTGCCGTTAACAGTTTACCAAAACAGCCTGGAAAACACTCTACATGGATCTCAATGCCTTTAGGTTATCCCTTCAATGTCCAGTCCAGTGGGGTACACATGCAGCACTCCAAAAGACAAGCGGAGGACAGGCATACTGCATAGCTGCAATGGACGAGACAAGCTCTAGCAGCAATGTGAAGAAGAATCTTGACAGTTTAGGACACTGAGGCTTACTGGTAGTAGAAGAGGTTATCCTGGGCTGACCTACTTTTTTTTTTTTCTTGCTAACGTCCAGTCCTTCAGTAGGCAGCAGTATAACCCAAATGAGAAAGGCTTCCCGTGGACAAGAAAAGAATACCTTTCTTGCACCTACTGATGTGGAGTTCTTTACTCGCTGCAGAGAAATCACATTTCGTATAAATAGGAACCGAGAATAGGTGTGTATTAGAAAAGCAGGAGGATGGGGGAACACACAGGCAAGCACAGAGTGAAAGTGCAATGAAGTGATATTTAGAAGATTTGCTCATTAAAGATGTGAATCTATTTTGTATGCAGGCCATCTGCTAGGAGTGCTTAAAAGATTCTGTATATATCCACAGCTGCAGTTAGTGAAGGATTTAGTACAGTCCGCTAGAGAGTGCAAGTCTAATTCTGTCCAGCAGACCTTGCATGAAACGCTATGAGCAAACTTCTGAAGGATTCTTTGGATGCAGCAGAAACTGAAAGCTCACAGGGACCCTTATACTGACAAAAACACAAAAATACCTGCCAAAACACAGCAATGAAGTGCACTCCAACATGTGCTGTACAGCCACCGTACCTGACCTGTTCCACAGCAAACAGTTTAATTAGGGGATATATAAGCCCTCATTTATTTCTTAATTAGATTGGAGCTTCTCATTAGCACGAGGAGGAAGGGTCCTCACTGGTGATATGAAAGCTCTTCACGTGGAAGCAATCTATTATGGATTGTCTCCGGAGAAATAGCTGTAATATGCTTTCATGCGGACGAGTGATAGAAATTACTCTTTTAACCTATTCTCGAGTTAAGTCTATGAAATGTTCCAGAACACACACAGGAGGTTTGATTCAGGACAAACTGGTGACATTTCACAGTAGATTACACACTCTTGGTTAGGTATACACAGCCCTGCAAGAGGCCTTAATCACCAAATGTCAGACACACAAATTCCCACCTCCCCGCCATTGTGGCCGTTAACTCTGACACTCCGGCAATGGATAAGAGGCAGCTTTATTTCCTCGCATAACTTTCTAACGGGTTTTATTTTTAACTAAGATTTGTGTACGGCTTGCCGGCAAAATGCTCCTGTTGTGATGAGAAATTGGCTATTATATGATGAACAACAGGGGCCAAGATTAAAAGCCTAAAACGTCCTTGTCCCCAACACAAAGTGAGGAATGAATTTAAGGCTTTTCTATGTTAATAAAGTGCCAACATGGCTTTTATTTCAAACACTTTCTTACCATAGACTCTTTGTAAACTGTAATTTATTAACTATGATCCAATTACATTACAAAAGACTGCCAAAATGCAAAATATGTTTTCCTGTGCTTCTCTGCCTTTGTTATGTATAGGAGATTTACATTTAATTTGAAATCTTCATTTCAACTATTAATTTCATTTAGGACAGCAGGATGATGAGTAACACCTTTCTAGAATATTATATTTTGCACTTCCAGAATGGAGACCAAGTACCTCTGGCAATATCCTCCATTTTTTACTGCGAAGCGAAACAAAACAGCGCACCAACCTTGCGCACTACCTCAGTAAACCAAAATTTATTGAATACAGAATGATACTCACAAACAGCGAAGTAAATCAAGCATGTAAGTCCTCACAGGAACTTTAGAATAGCAGACCTGCGCGAGTCCCTTCATAGGGGTAGACAATCAGGGTACAACTGACGCGTTTCGAAGGGCATCCCTTCTTCATCAGAGCTAACTGAACACTGAGTACTCTCTCCCATAACATCGTATAACAACATCATTAGTAAGATTTTTTAACTCTTTTATATGGATTGCTCATGTATTTTTTCATGTATTTGTAATTGTATCAAGCTTGTAAATGTATTTTACTATCACCATGGTAATCGTAAAACCAGTATTTACGGTTGAGATATTTTGTTGACCCCGTGGCCCCTCCTCCCAGCCTGAGATGGCCCAACCCAGAAGGGAGGGTCCAGCTTTAGTTTTAGAGTATATATGGGAGGGAGTACTCAATGTTCAGTTAGCTCTGATGAAGAAGGGATGCCCTTCGAAAACGAGTCAGCTGTACCCCGAGTGTCTACCCCTATGATGGGACTTGCGCAGGCTCTACTATTCTAAAGTTCCCTTGAGGACTTACATGCTTGATTTACTTCGCTGTTTGAGTATCATTCTGTATTCAATAAATTTTGGTTTACTGAGGTAGTGCGCAAGGTTGGTGCGCTGTTTTGTTTCGCTTCGCAGTACTGGTCGGGCTTCCCCAGCCTTGTTTGGAGCTGCACAACCCCATATGCACTGGTGGTCGAATTTTTCAAGTTCTGCTTCCATCTATCCACCCCTTCTTGGGTTTCAGAGCGCAGGAGAGTTCGTTTCTGGTTCAATATCCTCCATTTGGCATATTCAAAACTAACCTTCCCTCTGAGATATATCTTGAGGTATGTATATCTTGCACTGGGCATGTTTTTTTTTTTTTTTGAAAGCAGCAAAAATTATCTAATGCTATCTGTACGCTTAAATACAAACTATAAATTTATAAAGTCACTAGCAGTAAATGTACCACCAAGACCAACCAATGCTATAATGTGGTACATGCATGGACAGAGGTCTGTTTTCCTTTTGTCAAAGAGAAGAGAACAATGGTTATTGGCTGCACTAAGTATTTTGCATTGCTTCTTATCACGGTCGTTAATCCCTTCATAAACTGACTATTGCATGCAATGCTTGAGTCGGTAACATGACTTGATATTATCAAGTGGCCTATATACACGGTACAACTGGCAAGTGAATGTGCATGGAACACAGCAGACAGATGCAAAAATGTGAGCACAGCATCACGAAGTAACGCCAACCATTGTATTAACAGCCTTCGTACCAGTTCTATAAAATTTATATCATAGGCATTTATACATATACATGCACAACTAAATATAGTACTGAAATGTATCACAGTAAATTGAGTACCACATAAGCCGATAAGGCAATGCAGTACAAAAATGGGAACAGACTTAAGGAATCCAATGACGTCCACTGACAAGAGATACAAATAAAACAGAATCATGTTCACATCTATGATTTGGTATTTAATAACGTCATTCAGAGTGTTTGATCACACTCTCAGGCTCTATATTAGCATTTCCTACATTGTATCTTTGTTACTGTATACAAGTTATAATAAGCGTAGTATCCAACATGATTAAGACATCAACTGGGGGTGGGAAATGGCTCTCAACTCAACATTTCCAGGAAAGTAATCCAGCTTACTGAGCAATATGAGGTTCTAAGATGAAGAAACGTACACATGCTATAGAAAATTATATACACAATACATCTTTTAGATTGTAAGCTCCAAGGAGCAGGGCCCTCCTGACCCTCTTGTATTGAACTGTATTTTTGCTGTATTGTCTCCTGTTATATTGTAAAGTGCTGAACAAACTGTTGGCACTATATAAATCCTGTATAATAATAATACACACATGGAAGGTCAAAGTTCACTGATATCAAAGTGATAATTATCTATGTACATTTTATAGCTGTAACATTGCTGCCAATATCTCAGCATTTCGCAGCAATGCCAGGAGTGGCCACAATGGCCGGGAGCCCTGGGAGAATGCCAGGGAAAAGGATAGGTGGGAAAAGGATAACACTGGCATTGACCTTAGCCACATGGGAGTGGTGGTGTATCCACAGATTTCTAAAAGTCCTAAAATGTAAATGATCTTTATAATAAATGAGGCCTAGAAATCTTCTCAATACTCACCAACACAGGACTGGCTAGAAGCCACAGTTCTGCATCCAACACCATCAACTTGGTTGGGCAGGTTTGGAGGATCAGACGCAGTGCCGTACAACACCAGGACAAACTGGGTTAGTGTTCCTATTAATGAAAAAACAAAAAGGGAAGAAAATTCTTATTCAGCAGTAAAATAAGACAAATAATTTACAATTGTCTCCAAAAGCAGCTTGAGTGATCCATCTTGCCGGGTTTGGCTCTCATTGTTCTGTATGTATTAAAATAGCATGGTTGACAAAAAAAAAAAAAAAACTTGCCTGTCCTCCTTTGCATCAATTGCAGCCTAGTAAACAAGGTATTGCATAGCAAGAGTGCTGTGTTAATCAATACATAACATCTTAAAATGAAGATACACCCCTTACAATTAACGTTTTGCTCCCATTTGGTTGGTAAATATACCATTGAACATTTTGAGATATCTGCTCAATAAGTGCAAAAAATAGTGGTCAATCCAGCTCTGTTCTATGCACTCTTCAGTGTTATCAGCCTTGGCTAGGTTACCTCTAGACTACAGAAAAACTTTCCTTCTCCAAACCAGAGGTGGGGAGTGTTCTATAAGCTGAATACACCTCCTGTCTAAGTGCTGTCACCCTAAAACAGGAAATGAGTTACTGGCACAGTGTGACAACCCACTTTGAGGCAGAAGACCTAACTAAATATTGCTATCTGCATGCCCAAATGCAAATTATACAGAATGAAAGCAAATGTGTTAAGTTTTGAATTTGCATCACCTTACTAGCAGAACAATGGACAAAGCAATAAATGCATCACCAAGGCTAACCAATGCTTTAATATGGTATGTGTATGGTCTGTTGCTCCTAATAAAAACATGGCTTGCTATTACCAGATGGCCGATGTACGAAGAATAACTGGCAAGTGAAGAGGCATGGAACACAGCAGACAGATGCACAAATGTGAGCACAGTATCAGCAAAGTAACATCAACCATCCTATTTCCTATAAGAAGTTGATTTGTGTTACTCCCTCCAAACAAGCATACTAGAATTCTCTGACAACGGTATTGCCTGAATTTAGGGGCGAGTGATAAAGAGAAGTCTATTCACCCTTCGGCAATGGAATTAAAGCAATGGTATTTGACTGGACCAAATGGTTTTTCATTTCTTAATATTACTGTCATTAATCCTTTTATAAGCAGACTATCACACACAAGGTGGGTCGGTTGGATGGTGTTCCTTGCTCCCTATAAGCATACTAGAATTCTATGACAATGGTATTGCCTGAATTTAGGGGCAAGTGATAAGGAGGCGTCTATTCACTCTTCGGCATCATGAATAAAGCAATGGTATTGGACTGGACCAAATTGTTTTTCATTTCTTAATATTACTGTCGTTAGTCCCTTCATAAGCAGACTATCACACACAAGGTGGGTCGGTTGGTTGGTGTTTCTTGCTCCCTATAAGCATACTAGAATTCTATGACAATGGTATTGTCTGAATTTAGGGGCGAGTGATAAGGACACATCTATTCGCCCTTCAGCATCAAGAATAAAGAAATGGTATTTGACTGGAACAATTTTTTTTTTGTACATTTCTTAATGTTACGGTCATTAACCCCTTCATAAGCAGACTATCACCCACAAGCTTGGGTGGGTTGGTTGGTTGGTGTTCCTCGCTCCCTACAAGCATAGCAGAATTCTATATAAAGAAGAGGGGAGAAACTGAATTTAGAATTTATTGGTAGGTGATAGAGAGAGGTCAGTTTTCCCTTTTCCACCACCCATCATTTTGCCAATAGCTAAAATTGACAGGCCATTAGATATGGTAAATACACAAATAATTTGTATAGCTGTTACAGCCAACATTTCTTCCCTTATAACTTTCATAAAGCAGGCTCTCAGCTTGTCCATGAACTTGCTAAATGTTAAAGTGTACATGAGCCCTTAGTATTCAGAAAGAAGCAAATGTTTAATCTTTAAATTATGATAATCGAGTCCCCTTGATTGGCAGCTACAGACTCCAGCAAAGCTTCGCAGAGAGCAGGCAGCAGTCTGGGTTGCTCTTTGGAGTTTGTCAGTGTGACGGTGCATAGCACACAGGCATGTCTGTGCTAAATACAAGGCAGGAGGAAGGCTGTTTGCTGTGTACA
Organism: Staurois parvus; assembly: GCF_062004578.1. NCBI lineage: Eukaryota > Metazoa > Chordata > Amphibia > Anura > Ranidae > Staurois > Staurois parvus. Next base: position 681,037 of record NW_028318268.1, read on the forward strand.
GAAGCAGAACCACAGATCCTGTCACTAACAATCCTCTTATTCAGGTGTAGGGAGGTGTCTTGTGAGCAGACAGGACTCTGCATGTGAATACTAAGCAGCTAATTGGAGCCCTGTGCTGTGTGACCCATCTGTGTGTGAGCGATAACTCGTCGCTTGCGCTCCTCATGCTCATCGCTCCTCTCCACACTTGGTTCCACGTGCTGGGCTGCTTAATATAACAAGCTAAATCGAGTGGTTTCAATCCTTCACACGGCTGACAAAATGTAGTAAATAAACAACCCCCGTTTTTCTTATCTTGCCCATGCACCATGAATGCGCGAACCGAAAACAATAGAGCAAGACAGACCGGCAGAGCTGGAACGGAGCAGTAAGTGCTGCAACGATACATTGACAATTGCCACTCACCCAGAAATTAGGCCTATACCCATCCCACACAGAATTCTCATATGTACACAGTTTATGGAAGTTTTTTACCCAACACTGTAGACAAGAAACTCTGCCAGTAGATCACAAACCCTCCTAAAACCTAGTATCACTTCTGTGCATTTACAGAAAAATGACAGGATCTCTTGATCGCACATATCTTCTTGCTGATACTTACCTTTTCAATTGCTCCCCAGTTCCCCTGCTAGAGCCCTGAGCTGAAAGTGATATTAAATCCCACTTTCAGCAGCTGATTGAATCACTTACTGAGTATGTAGCGTCTTCATCATGTAATTCTTGCCTACGTTCCAGTTTAAGTTGGTGCCATGATTGCTGCCCCAAGTTTTCTTCTTCAGGGTAGCTTCTTAGCTCCTACAGAGTTTTATGGATCCACCTTTGCATGCAGGCAGGGCTGCTGTTAGAAACCACGGGGCCGTTTACTGTCAACCTGACAGGGCCCCCCCAAACCACAGGGCCCCATACAGCCAACCAAACAGGGCCCCCCAACACCACCAAAAAAACAAACAAAAAAAAACACAGTTTAATATGCTTCAGTTATGAATGAACACATTGACTGATCGGTACCAATCACACATTGTGTTCATTCAGGAAAGGAAGGGGCTGGTAAATGTCTGGAAATGATTGTTGGGAATACAAAAGCATGTACTATATAATATTGTGTGTCAATATCACTTGACCAGTAGATGGCACTGTACACTAAGGTTACCAGTTGTGCATGTGTGTAAAACTTGTTGGTTCTCTCTCTTCCTATTCCTCTTTTTCTCTCTCTTCAAAACCAAGATGTCTGCTGAAATGTGTTCTGTATGTTTGCAACTTAAGCCACACAAGTAAAACAGTGTTCTGCCTCATCACAAGCTACCAGTGTCTTCTCTAACACATAACCAACAATGATCCCCTGTATGTCTCTCTCTGCAACAGCTGAAAGCCAGTGGAGAGGGGGAGAGGAGAAGAAGCCAGCTTTCAGCTGCTGCAGGGAGCCATACACAGGATCGGTTCCTGTAATTGCCCCCCCACCGCCATGCCGATCAATCCTCCCTGGCCATGTCCAATTCACCCAGCTGCCTGAGCCCCACTGCTGGCATGGGCCCCATACAGAACGGGTAGTACCCTTATATATGGCCCTGCACGCAGGGTCTAGAGTTGTGTCTCCTACACTGTGTACACCTATAGAAACACACAGCCATATAGCCTAGAATGGCAAGGCACTCCTCTACTCCTTCCTCAATCTAATTTTGGGGGTTCAGTTTCTGCTCCCCGCGTGTTGGACCCTTTGTGCACATAGATGGTAAGCTATGATGTCTTATAACATAGTAATATTTGCATACTCCTTGTATATTTTATTTTTTTTACCAGAGACAGAAACTCCACTTTATAAGTCAGCAGCTACGAAAGCTGAAGCTGCTGACTTTTAAAAAAAACAGCCACTCACCTGTCCTAGGATCCAACAGTGTCCTCACCGCAGCCAGGTTCACTGGCCGACCTGTGCCCCCGACATCTTAAGTCTGGACACCCGGCTGTGATTGCTTGCAGCTTCACAGTCAGGTGCCCACTGTGCATGTGTGAGCAGTGCTCTGCATTGTGAATGGTCCCGCAGTCCTCTGGGACCAGTCACATATCCCATACAACTGCGGGTTGGGGGTGGAGAACGTCCACTTCTAATCACCTAGGCAAGTGGAAGCGGGAGCGGGTACCTGTCAAAATCGTGTACCCGCACGCCCCCTCCACTCACCAAAGGTGCCAATCCTTAACAGGGAGTGGGAGATGGGGCCTTATAGTGGAACCTCCCCTTTTGGGTGGAGCTCCGCTTTAAGACTTGATTTCTTATGCTTTTACTGCTCATAGTATTTCAAGGTCCTCTCCTATTCCTCCTGAAGAAGTGGGGTGATCCTGCGAAACACGACAAGGTCAAATTTTTTTTTCTGCCTCTAAAGCATGGAGCTTAAAATATGCCTCTAAATATCCTAAAGTGCATGGACAAATGGGATAACAACTCCTGTAGAAACAGCATTTAGGCTCAGTGTGCACGAGCCCTTACATTTACATGTAAACACATTTAAAACCATTAAAAACCCCTGATATTCAGTACAAGGACAAGCGCTTTAATAAACATTTACACTACAAGATGCGTTGTATCCAATTGCAAAACCTGCACAGGCTTATCTTTTGGCTAAGCAATTATTAAGCACGTGCCATTTCCCTAGGATCAACAAAGAATTGAAAGACTAATATTCAGGATTTTGCAAAACATTGCAGGAAATATGTTCCATGTGTGTTGGAAAAGCTACACCACGCTAAAACAGAACAATGGAAATGAATAGCTTTACACTGAACAAAAGCTCCCCATTACAAGCCATAGGCTTACCCTGCAACCAGTTCTGATGGATTCAAGACATTGTAACTAACACCAAAAAAAACTAAAAACAAAACAAAAAAAACCATCAACACACAAGGGCATTCTCACTTTTTCCTGTGCCTGTGTCAAATTTCATATATTTTGCAAAAATAAAGTCATTTTGGATTTTTCAGGACAGGCTGAATATGAGCTCACCACTGTATTCAATACGATTAAAGAGACAAAGACTTAAAGCGGAGTTTCACCCAAAAGAGGAATTCCGCTTTAAGGTCTCCTCCCACGCTCCTGTTTAAGAATTGGCACTCGCTTTTGGGGGGGGGGGGGGAAGTGAGTAGCTGGTTTTGACCTGGTTCACATATACCCCTCAAGGATCAGTCCAATTTAAGTTTTTGTAAATGGCCTAAACTAAATATATATGCCTATAAATGTAAAAAGTTAATTTATCCAAGATAATTTGCATTTCGGTTGGTGGTCAAGGATGTCAACCTGATGTTCATAGTTACGGTCATAACTTGCAAAATCAACTAATAATGTATTAACAAAAAGTAGACGTTGGTAGCTGGAAGCAGCAGGATCAGGACACTGGTAATCTGGGAAGAAATGTCTCTCAGATTAGTTAACCATTAGCCCCCCGGCCAATAGCCGTTTGGCGGCCGGAAAAATGCTTTAGATTACCGGGTGGACGCCATATGGCGTACTCCCGGGCATGCGCAGTTTGAGCGCTTGCAGAGCCGCGCAGTGGCGCGATCTGTCACCGGCCGTGTACCTCGAACATGGCCGAAGACAGATCTGAGTACTGGACCCCGTTGCTGGTACCATGTGACCTGCTGTGACCAATCACAGCAGGTCACATGACAGTTGCATACAATGGATGGCTTCATTCATGCCATTCATTGTTTACTAGTGCCTAGCTGTGAATGGTCACAGCAGGTCACATGCACATGTCATGTGATTAGCTGTGGCCAAATCACAGCTAAGCACAAAAAAAAAACCCTGAATGAATCGATGTCATTCAGGTAAATGCTTGCTTATAGCAAAGTATTTCTTTGCTATAAGCAAATTGTGTAAAAAAAAAAAAAATACTGATCACTTCCCCAAAGTAGTACAATGTTACTATGGTAACATTGTACTACTTTGGTCATAGTGAAATATAAAAAAAAAAAATCTTAAAAAAATGAAATAAAAAATTAAGAATAAAAAATAAAATATATATACTTTTTTTTCATACTGTTATCAGTCAGTGTCCCTGATCACCGCCATGCCAGTTATATGATGACGCTGTACTGCACTGGTGACAGGATGTAAAAAAAAAAAAAAAATAGTGTAAATAATTTTTTTTTATTTTTTCATTTACCGAAAAATGACAAAAAAAATACAACTTCAAAAAACTCGCCATTCCTCTTATGAAGTACGTCGGACTGTCTACTTTGCAAAAAGGGGTCATTTGGGGGATATCTGTACTGTTCTGACATTCTTGGACCTCAAGAAATTGGCTGTCAGTTCTTCAGGATTGATCAATATTTAGATATATACCATAGCTTGTGAACTCTATAACTTTCCTGCAGACTAAAAAAATACATCCTAATTTGGGTTATTTTCACCAAAGACATGTAGCAGAATACATCTTGGCCTAAATTTATGAACAATTATTTATTTGTAAACCTTTGAAACAAAGAAAAATGTGTTTTTTTTCAAAAATTTTTTTTGTTAATTTAGCAAAAAATAAAAACTCCAGTGGTGATTAAATACCACCAAAAGACAGCTCTAGTTGTGTGAAGAAAATGATAACATTTTATTTTGGGTACAATGTTGTATGACCGCGCAATTGTCATTCAAAGTGTGAGAGCGCTGAGACCTGAAAAATGGCCTGGGCAGGAAGGTGTAAAAGTGCCCGGTAAAAGGCTTGGATTGTGCGCTCTCTCTCTGTCTCTCTCCCCATTGGATATCCCAACACCACCCTAACAGGAATCTCCACAGCTGGCTTTTGTAATGAGCAACTATGCCACCCACAGCTAACAGACCAACCCAACCCGTTACCGCTCACAGGCCAGCCTGTATCTTCTTCCATTCCCTGCAACCAGCCAGGTGTCAAGTCTCTGCAATCCACTTGCTCCATTGTAGTCCACCATCCAAATAACGGGCCATACACTGATGGCGTTCAACTCCAGCCAAGAATAACTGCAATGACAGCACACCACTCACTCCCACCCAGAGCCATGCCTCTAACCTGTTTCACCCACAGCACGGCTGTAGGGACAGCTTCTGGAATACAGTGGTGCTACCAAACAGTGACTGCATCTGATATGATGCAAGCACTGTCTGGGCAGCACAGTAGTTAAGTGGCTAGCACCTCCGCCTAGCAGCACTAGGGTTGTCAGTTCAAATTCCAACCACAACACTATCCGCCTGGAGTTTGCATGTTCTCCCTGTGCCTGCGTGGGTTTCCTCCAATTAATCCAGTTTCCTACCACAGTCCAAAGACATGCTTGGCAGGGTAATTAGCCCTAGTATGTGTATGTATGAATGTGAGATAGGGACCTTAGATTGTAAGCTCTTTGAAGGTTAGGGACTGATGTGAATGTACAAAATATCTATGTAAAGCGCTGCGCAAAACGATGGCGCTATATAATTACCCGTAATATATAAATAGTTCTGTACCAAAGTCAGATGATTTTTAAATTGACTTCTTGTTGAGCTGAGTGGTGCAGCAGGAATCGGCCAAAATTTGAGTCATCTATGGCCAGCAATCAAGTATGAAGGTACGTGTGCTTATATAAAATCAGTAACGTACTTGAAAATCTCAACGTATGAAAAAGCAAAAAAATTAAAGATGAAGGATTTTACGTTTTAAAAGTTTAAATGGCTGATTGGTTCACTTTAAGGTGCTCATATATATCCCCCAAAAATCGGTGTGCCTAACGTGCAGTGATGTCAGGAAAGGGTAAATGTCAACTCAGACCATAAAAATAGCTGTGAGCGTCATATCAAAAAGACGCAAGACTACTTCTTACACTTTACATCATAATAGTTTTCAGGTCAAATGATCAGTTCACATGCGGGATCGTTTTTTGCTCACAAAATGAATATTAAACTAATGAAAGCCTCGATTGCTTTTGTTATTTTATCTCGCAAGTCATTATTTTATCACCATCGTCTCCTTTACTTACTCTCCTCATTAAACACTGTTAAAATAAAAAAAAACAAAAAAACAAAAAACTGCCAACAACTTCAGCTAGGTGTGACAATATACTTTAAAAACTTTGTACATTGACCTTCACATGTAAAATATCTAACCAAAAAAAAAAAAAAATGCATGCACTACCCTTTGTATATTGGTACAATGCATTCTAGGGATTTGATAACTAAATCTATTTGATTAAAATAATGCGTAGAAAGAACAGAACTGCAACCATCAGGCCTACAATGGTAATAAACCAAAGAACGCAAATTTATATGTTGCAGCTTATCAATCTTTAAAGTGGTATTAAAGACAAAAACAAACATTATGCAGCTTACCAATTCTTAGATGTGCTGGCTACATTCGTTTTATTTTTAGGTTTTCTTTTTTTTAATTTAGTGACCAGGGGCGGACTGACAACTCATGGGGCCTCCGGGCAATAGGGGATCATGGGGCTCCTATGTCCTTGCCCAAACTCAAAAAAGCCTATGAAAAAAGGTACCAGGGGCATCTCATGGGGCCCCCTACTGACCCTGGGCCCTCGGGCAGTGCCCGAGTTTCCAAATGGTCAGTCTGCCCCTGCTAGTGATCCATCCAGTAAGTTTGTTGTTTTTCAAAGAGAAAAAGCTCCCTTGCAGACATATAAGTTTACAGGGATAAGACAAACCATTGAACACTGACAGGGGTGCTTAGAATGAACGACTTTTATTTATGAAAAACCTTTACCCTAAAAGGAATAAAACTGTTTTCTGTATCATAAAAAGTGAGCTAGTGTTTGGCTTCAGTTTGTTAAGTGTATTGAAATCTGCTAGTCCATCTAACATTCCCTTCCCTCCAGACTGACACTGCAGCTATCTGTTGTGCCCCCTGTGCTCCTTCATCCACAGTTGTGTCTCACTGAGACAGGAGGTGTGTCAATGGCCAGATCACCAGGTGAAAACAGAGGGGGAAAAAGTCTAAAAAGGAAAACTAATGCAGACACCACATCTAATAATTGGTAAGCTGCAATATATTAATTTTTTGGGGGGTTTAATACCACTTTAAAATGCGGTGGCTGCATTAGTTTTCTGGTTTAGGATATTTTTCCTTTATTTTCACCTGGTGACCTGGCCAGTATCACACTTCCTGACTTAGGATATGTCTACTCTGGATGGAAGAGCAACAGAGATACCTTAGATCACGGGTGTCAAACTGGTGGCCTTCCAGCTGTTGCCAAACTACAACTCCCATTAGGGATTGCAAGATAGAGAGTTACAAGCATGACTCCCAAAGGCAGAGGCATGATGGGACTTGTAGTTTCCCAACAGCTGGAGGGCCGCCAGTTTGACACTCCTGCCTTACATGGACTTGACTCACAAATGAAGTCTCCAGTAACACCGATCAGACTTTGAAATCATGCAACTTCACTGGAAGTCGCACGGTTTCAAAGTCAGATGTCATTCCGACTTGCGATGAGACTTGCAAGGCATCTGTGGCTTGCAAGACACAGAAGTCTATGCAAGTCACACCTGAAGTAGTGCATTGCACTACTTTAGAAGTCAGTGCGGAATCGCACCAATATGACCGCTTTAATTGCAGACAACAGGGTGCAACTTGCCATGCGATTTGAAACGTGCATGGTAAGGCAAATCGCATATCAAGTCACACCCGGGGTGTCTCGGCTGTAATAGTGAACTCTTGCTGTTAAGCAGCTACAGCAACTGCCTTTTTTTGGAATAAGGTTTTAGATAAATCAATAAAAGCTGATCATTGTAAGCACCATTGTCAGTGGGCAATGTTTTCTCTCAACTCTCTAACTGCCACTTTTGCTGGAAAGCTTGGTCTGTTAAAAGAAGCTGAAAGGTAACAGACTTACTGGCAGAATCAACAGTAAAAATAAAGAAAAAAGGTCTAAAGTAAGAAAACGAATGCAGCCACCACATCTAAGAATTGTTGAGCTGCAATATATTCATTTGTTTTTGCGTTTTAAGGATACATTCACCTTTAAAAGCAAAAAATAATAAATGCACATATTTTTGTAGGAAACAAAATGTGCAGTTCTTGTTTTTTCCTACAGGAGTCTGCTAAGCTGTAAGGGCTTTCAATTAGAAAACTGGAGGAAGAGTGAATGAACTACAGGCGCGCTATTCTGCACACTCGCAGGCCATTGAGAACTACAGGTCTGTCTGCAGCTGTGGCAGATGGGACTTGTAGTTCATTCACAGATCTCTGTGAACGAATGACACAGCCGTGCGGGCAGAGCCCCACTGATTTTAAATGTGACAGCCGCTGCAGGGAAGAAGAACCCCTTTCCGCCGTCATGGGGAAAGAGGGGGTATGGGGGGGGGGGCATAGCATCAAATATGGTGAACTTAGCCTTTAATGGCACTAATTGTATAAAGGTGTGTGCATTTAACTTGTTTATGATTTAAAGTGCATCAAAATCCAGCTTACCATTGCTTAGATGCGGTGGCTGCATTAGTTTTCATTTTTGCCCTTTAATTGTTACATAGTTAGTCTGGCTGAAAAAAGACGAAAGTCCATCCGCTCAACCATAGAAAAAAAAAAAAAAGTTCTAATCCTATACCCACAGTTGATCCAGAGGAAGGCAAAAAAACCCCCCAGCAATGCATGATCCAATTTGCTCCTGCAGGGAAAAAAAATTCCTTCCTGATCCTCCGAGAGGCAATCGGATATTCCCTGGATCAACTTTACCTATAAATGTTAGTATCCAGTTGTAGCATAGTAATCCTGCCATTAACACACTTCGTGTACTAGGGTGACAACCATACTGAGCATTGTTGTCACTCTAGGACAGGGAGGTGTTGGGACTACATAACACCTCCCTCTCTTTGAGATAGCAGGAAACACTGTTGACTGATAACAGTCAAGGGGCAGAGATTACAGAGATTTATCAGCTCACAAAATGTCTGACTGGATGAACAGCTTTTTTGTTGAACTGATATAATAAAATGTGTTCAATGGTAAATGTATCAGACCAAAAACCAGTAAATCGGGGAATGTATTGTTAGAGCGTACATACACTTTAGCCATTTTTAGCCCGCTTGGATTTCCCAGGCCTGATTGGACAAGGATAATAAAGCCAGGACTTGAACTTTATACAATGACATTAAAAGACAAAGTTCTTTACTAAAACTGCTCCCAGCTTCGTCTCTTCATACAACCAGCAGGCTCAGGATGGAACTTACCATAGTTATTGTTACCACTGGTGTTTTCAATCTCCAGTACCCACTCTCCTGCTGGATCCTCATCCCATGAATGTGTCGTCATAAAAGCCCAATCATTGAAGCCATCTGCAGAGTAATCATGGATCCTACATGCACAAAACCAAGAGTACATCAAAGGGAATGCCAATTTCACGGACAGTTGATACTCAATGGGATACACTTACAATGCCCCCAATAAATCAGATCATTGAAAACCGCAGGGTGGTGGTCTCCTTTAATACCTACATACCAATGTCTTCATTTGAAAAACTTTTTTTAAACCTTAACACAATGCACCGCAACTCAAGGAAGGTGCGTTGTGGTGGGCAGCAGCAAAGATACAGGCTACCGTGGTTGTTGATTGGGTTGCTATTCTAAATGAATATCACCACAATGCAGGGCACATTGGGGTGGATTTACTAAAGGCAAATAGACTGTTACGCTCAGTTTCCCTCAGTTTTTTTTTTTAAAGAATACCCATTCAGGTGCAAGGGGAAAAAAAGCATTTGTACTTGCATATGATTGGATGGTGTAAACCAGTAGAGCTTTACCACATTTACTAAGTTCTGTGTAAAATGAGTGCAACTGCACTTGTAAAGTCTATTTGCCTTTAGTAAATCTACTCCATAAGAACTGGTAAGTATAGGTGTAAATATTTACATTTACCCAGTAAAATGAATAATACATAGAGATTAAACAAATCATAAGTTGTATGTATTTGGCAGGGGCGGACTGACAACTCATGGGGCCCCCGGGCAATAGGGGATCGTGGGGCCCCTGTGTCCTTACCCACACTCAAAAAAAGCCTATAAAAAGGTACCAGGGGCATCTCATGGGGCCCCCTACTGACCCCGGGCCCTCGGGCAGTGCCCGAGTTTCCAAATGGTCAGTCTGCCCCTGGTATTTGGGCAGCACAGTGGCTAAATGGTTAGAATTTCTGCCTGGCAGTATTAAGGTCGTTGGTTCGAATCCCAACCACGGCACCACCTGCCTGGACTTTGCATGTTCTCCCTGTGCCTGCGTGGTTTCCTCTGGGTACTCCGGTTTCCTTCCACACTCCAAAGACATGCTGGTATGTTAACTGGATCCTGTCTAAAATTGTCCCTAGTATGTGTATGTATGAATTTAAGTTAGGGGCCTTAGATTGTACGCCCCTTGAGGGTTAGGGACTGAGGTGAATGTACAATATATATGTAGAGTACTATGTAAATGGACGGTGCTCTATAAGTACCTGTAATAAATAAAAATGTATCTGCAGCTCTCTCTTCTCTACATCCATTCAAAGTTCAGAATTTACACAGCTTTTTAAAAGTTCAGAAGGCAGGAGTGGGGATCTGATGTCACACAATGCACAGCATAGAGCAGGGAGCGGAGTGTAATCTGAGACCTGAGTGGAGTGAATGGACATCCCCCCTCTACACAGTCTCATAAGGAAACATGCACAGCTGAGGCTGTCAGTCACCTACTGTGTGCTGTAAGGAGGGCAGGGCCATCTCCTGGGATTGTTTGGTGTAGGTACAGACTGTCAGAAGGGACTCATGCAGAAAGCAGAGGAATGTGAGAGGTGACAGAAATCACACTCTGTGCTTTGCATTGAGACAAGCACACACTATAGAAGGATATGCTTTGTCCCATTTTTCATTTCAGACGTTTACAACCACTTTGTAATTTCAGCTAGATCCTGAAAGGATTAATTTTGGTTTTAGACAGACAGTACCTTGCAAAAAAAAATCTTTTTAGACTTTGTCAACTTTTGCCAGTGCGGTTACCTAGGTGCCAGCAGACAGGAGCGAGTGCCCAAAGGACTTGTCAAGTAAATAGCAAGATCTCCCCTGCGGTTGTAGGATAAGGTTAGCCTGGCTTGGACATGCTCCAGAGCGCTGATGTAATTGGCCATTCCAAGGCACGGCTCCACTTTTCTTCGGACTTCCAAGCGCTTTCCTATGTCCCTAGGAAAAACACATTGACAAGCATCCACTTAACGCCAAATAGTGATCTTATTTGCGGTTATGAATAAAGAATGTAAATTATTTAGGTCACTAGCCTTGGGGAGAGCACATGAACTGGAAGCAGAGACACGGCTCAAAACAATGAGTAGTTAATGTAGCTATGGCCAAAGGAACATGAAACAATTCCAATATATCCGATTACACACTTGATTGAACAAGCAGGTGCACACAATGGGAGAAGGCACAAATCACAATATCAGGGGCCAGTCCTGCATAGCTGGACTGAAAGGGCCAATCGCTCAGTGGACAAAGCAGCCAATCAAAGCACAGGAAAGAATAGACCAACTGCATTGGTGACTCTCCAGACTCTACTGTTTGGCAAGTCCAATGCATGCTGTGCCAGGAGGGAGTTAGGGCAAAGACAGCAACCTGGATTTTGTGCCAAAGAGCCAGGTGTTCCTTTCACTCCCCGCTGTCCATTGTTCTGCCAAAAAACATGGTGTGCCCAAGTCAACCTCACAAAAATATTGCAGTATAAGTAATCACACCAAGTTATTTATCAAATATAGCTTTAGGCTCCATGCATACTAGGGGGCTTTTTTCAGCTCAAAATCGCCGGATAAAGAAAAAACGGTAGTAGCGTTTTAGTAGCATTCAGAAGCGTTTAGGAGCGTTAACATTTTATTCACGTTTTTACAGTGCATGAAGAGGAAAATAAAAAAAAAAAAAGCTGTGTTTAGCAGCATTTAGCATTTTTTTCTGCTGTAAAAATGCTCCAAACAAAACTCTACAAAATCTTTTTTTCTGCTCCTAGACCCTGAAGCTCAAAAAATGCTAATAGCCTATAGTACTGTGCATGGACACATATGAGAACACTATTTAGCTTCTAGGAGCTTAAAAAAACTGCTAGTGTGCATGGAACCTTACACGGCTTTCTCAAAGACAGCAATATGTCATCATCCACAAAGAAGAATACACCATAAAGTGCACTGTATGTATCACAAAGTGTTTGTTTTTTTTAGATAGGTAAAGGAATAGTTTCAACCCATCAGCTTGTGTTTGGCTTCTGGTGTACCATTGGGTTGATTTCCTAGATTGTAAGCTCGAAAGAGTAGGGCCCTCTAACCCCTCGTGTGCTGTTTGATGTTACTGTTCTGTTTCATGTATTGTCCCCCCTCTATTGTACAGCGCTGAGCAAACCCTTTGGCGCTATATAAACTCGATAAATAAAATAAATAAATTTCCCTTCCTGCCTAGGCAGTGGTTGTCAAACAGTAAGTTAGGAAGGTATGTATGAGTAGAGCATTGATCCCTAGGTTTAGATCAGTCATTGTTCTCACATCAGAGAATGGCTCACAAAATTTAAACAGAACTAAACCCATTGATTTAACAGTTTCCCAAAACAGATAAATTCAAGGCATGTAGTGAATGACTGTCGCAGATGTTGCTGCTCTCAACCGACCCATCAAGCTATTAAATGGCTAGTGTCATAACGGACCTCATGTTCAGCACCCCAGCAACTGCAGATCAAACAGAGGCGAAGATGGCAGCTTCCTTGGCTGCAAAGAATAGGAGGGTTTAGTAATACAGGAGGGTTTTGATATACAAATGCGCATAAATATTGCGTATCTGGTGAGTGCGCAATCTTTACTATATTTTCTCACCTCATCCACGGTTCCAGTCATTGGACGCCTCAAGACCATCAGGGATCTTACTCACATTGTCACTTTGGACTTGTTTTATTCAACTGGTTACATATCTCTCACGATATAAACCACTTATTTTAGTGGCATATATATTTGCACAATGTCACTTTATTAATTATTTATATATGAATTTATTGTTTTAGTTATTTATGTATTATCCTTGGGAATTTTATTAGCGCTGCACCCCCTCACTTTATTACTATTTACTTGAAGGTCTTATACGGTGCCTTTGGTGCATAGCAGCTATTTTATTACGTTAATTTAGCACTCACTTATTTCCACTTTTAATAGGAGGGTTTAGTTCCGCTTTAAAGCAAGATGATGAAAACTAAAACAACTGCTTGTTCACAGGACCCCTATCAGAGCTTTGTAGCAACATGGAGGATATGGACTGAATTCTCTAATTCCGCTCATCTTCAGTCTTTCATTGATTTAATCTGCCGGAGCAGGATGGCTCATCATGCATGGTGGGCTTCACCCAATGGGATCCACTCCACTTCACCCAATGGGATCCACGCCACCTCACCCAATGGGATCCACGCCACCTCACCCAATGGGATCCACGCCACCTCACCCACTTCTTCCCTTCCATGTCTCATCCCCACTTGATCCCTGATGCTGGTGAGGGAGAGATGTCTACTCATGTGCCAGTTGAATCATAAGCATTTAATCCAAGCCCATCCAAACGCCTTCTCCTTACTATGGCTCTATATTATTTGTATTATCTGGTTCCAACATTTTTATTTAAACTCCATTGGGGAGCTCACTTCCCACTCATGCCTTGTCTTTGTGTAGTGTATACTGTGTCAATCATCAAAGTTAAATAAAAAAAAAAAAAAAAAAAGTTATGGAGGTTGCCAATGCTGTTGTTTTTAATGTATTGCGGACCTTCTGGCTTACCTGCACAGTCACTAACCTAGAACAAGTATGCCTATTAGGAAAGTCAGGTGTACTTATCTGTACCTGTCCCGGGTTTGTCATGCTAAGTAATGAAGTAACAGCCAGGCAATGAAGTATCTGCAGAATTAGGTCACTGCAATAGCAGACTTCATGTTCTTACAGGTAGGGTTTTCTCTAAAGCAGAACTAAACTCTCTCAATCAATATTAAAGGTGATACAAGAGACATTAAAAAAACAAAGGAAACATGTCATACTTTCCTGCTCTGTGCAGTGGTTTTACACAGAGAAGCCCCGATCCTCCTCTTGGGTCCACTGCAGCCTCTCCTGGCCCCCTCCTCCTGCCGAATGCCCCCAAAGCAAGCAGCTGCCGATGTGGGCACCCAAGCAGGCCTGCTCACGAGCCACTGCTCTGCATGTCTATTCACACACAGAGCCACGGCTCAACCCCACCCCCTCTCTCCGACTATCTCACTGGCTGTGACTGACAGTAGCAGGAGCCAATGACTCCTGCTGTGGTCCCAGCCAATGAGGAGGGAGAGTCCCCGAAGAGCCAAGGCTATAGTGCACATCGCTGGATCGAGATGGGGCTCAGGCAAGTATTAGTGACTGCTGCTGCACACAGAAGGCTTTTTACCTTCATGCTTTATAACCACTTTACCTATGTTTAACCCTTATGCTGCTGGCATTAACAAACAGATAAGGTGGTATATTATATTTACTTGCTCTAAATCTTTTTCCATTTCTTCAGTTGCTTCCTGGCCAAAATGATGTCATACATCCCAGGAATCTTCAAGGGCATTTTTTTTTCTGTCATCTGCAGGAGGGTCTTTCAACTAAGCACACCCTCCTGCCAACATGCCTGAGCTAAGGGCAGATGGATTCCAGAAAGTTAATGCTACATGAATCATCTGCCCTTACTCAAGATGGTCATGGCTAGAAATGCTTTGGGGGTGTTTTCTGCAAGTGATTTCTCAACAAAATAAAGCATGGAGACATGAATGAATGGGAGAGTTTGCTGTGAATATTATAAATAAAATGAGTGGTTTTAGTTTGCGTTGCTAAGATACCGTTAATTCTAAATGCGAAGATGTTTAAACAATATAATGACATTTTTTAACCTCTCTACTTTTCATTTTCTTTGAGTATATTTAATAAGCAGGAAAAATGACCTTCATTTTTAGGGCTAAATAACCCTTCACAACTATCTTGGACACCCCATGATGTTACACATGGGACAAGATGGGACAGTCCTCCAGAAAGCAGAGATGTCCATTGCATGCAACTCAAACAGCAGATGAGATACATAAAATAAAGATTTGTAAAAATTAATTTTTACCAGTTTGCTGAACCCTAAGCCACAAGCAGAGTAAGAGATGGAGCTGCAGCTGTTTTCCTCTGCAGGGCTCCATTCATGCTCAGTTGGACAGAAGCCTCATTGAGCCTTTGGCTCCGACCCAGTGAGGTGTGAATGGTTTGTGTGTCTAAATCCCCCAAAGAGCCAAATCCAGGTAATACACAGTCTGTTCCCAACACTAACTGAGCATTTATGTGTTAGTGAGGAGCAGCACCAGGAGCTGTATCCGTTTACATGTGCTCTGCAAAGACAAAATGATAAACTTTTCTGGGAAACTCTGAAGAATGGAAGTCTTGTTCACTTGCTCAGCGCTATGTATTGCCATGGTTTGATGGCACCATTAAGTGCTGGTTTAAAAGGGTAGATGCAAATTAGCAGTGCCATGTACTCCGATCAGGCCTAATTTACATGGGCTTTAGGGAAAAGGCCTTTGGATGAGCGGTTTTCAAGCTTTACAATGCTCACCAAATGCCTATCCGGTTTCACTGTAGAGAATGAGGTAGTACACACAAGTACACAGTGGGCATTTGTGTTGCTTTGCATGAGAACAATATGGCTTATACCATTTTCTAGGCATATAAGCTTCAGAAAGTACATGTAAATTGTAACATCAAAAGGGGAAACTTCTTTTTTAATTTTGGATAGAGTAAGGGAGGGTTATAACTCCTGTTTTTAGCCATCTGTGTCTCATTGGGGAGATTTCCCTTCACTTCCTGTCCCATAGTCAAACAGGAAGTAAGAGGAAATCCCTGGTCATTACCACAACTAGTATCCCTGTTGAAAGATGGGAGTCTACCCTGCTACCCCCCACCCCACCACCTTTAATATGGTTCTGGGGACAACCTAACATTTTGGAATTTCTTTCACTTTCAGTGATAACAATAAATTGAATAAATGGGGGGGGGGGGGGGGGGAGGTTTAATCCCTCTTCACTCTATCCAAAACTAAAGAAAAGGACTGCCTTCAGTTTTACATTGTCATTTTTAACGTTTTAATTCTGAAGAGGAAGACTAAAAGTAATGATAATTCTGTCATAGGGGCCTAGGTCAGGGACTTCTGTTTATAAGGTGACACGCTCTCTCCCTGTCTCCTAACTGCTCTTTTGCATTTTCCCTGTCACATGGAGACTACAATGCACATTGCAGGCACGGTCCTCCATTACAACCATCAGAAAACCAGCCCTGAGAAATGCCATCAGCCATCCCTTGAGTGTATGTACAGTGAAGAAAATAAGTATTTGATCTCCTGCTGATTTTGAATGTTTGGGTCATAGGCAGCACTCCTCCTTCAAACACGGCGAGTTGAGTTGATGCCAAAGAGCTCGATTTTGGTCTCATCTGACCACAACACTTTCAACCAGTCCTCATCTGCATCATTCAGATGTTTAGTGGCAAACTTCAGACGGGCCTGTACATGTGCTTTCTTGAGCAGAAGGACCTTGCAGGGCACTGCAGGATTTCAATCCTTGTCGGCGTAGTGTGTTACCAATTGTTTTCTTGGTGACTGTGGTCCCAGCTGCCTGGAGATCATTGACAAGATCCTCACGTGTAGTTCTGGGATGATTCCTCACTGTTCTCATGATCATTGACACTCCACGAGGTGAGATCTTGCATGGTGCACCAGACCTAGGGAGACTGACAGTTGTTTTATGTTTCTTCCATTTGCGAATGATTGCACCAACTGTTGTCACCTTCTCACCAAGCTGCTTGGGGATAGTTTGGTAGCCCAGTCCAGCCTTGTGTAGGTCTACAATCTTGTCCCTGACATCCTTGGACAGTTCTTTGGTCTTTGCCATGGTGGACAGTTTGGAATCTGATTGTTTGATTGCTCCTGTGGACAGGTGTCTTTTATACAGGTAACAAAATGAGATTAGCAGCACTCCCTTTAAGAGACTGCTTCTAATCTCAGCTTGTTACCTGTATGAAAGACACCTGGTAGCCAGAAATCCTGCTGAATGATAGGGGATCAAATACTTATTTCCCTCATGAACATGCAAATCAGAGCATAATTTGTTAGACATGCATTTCTTTTGAATTTTGAGTTGCTATTCTGTCTCTCAGTGTTGCAATACGCCTACCAATCAATTTTTAGACTGATCATTTCTTTGTGAGTGGCCAAACATTCAAAATCAGAATGGGATAAAATACTTATTTCCTTCACTGTATGTAGACAGAAAGGGGCTGCAAAGCAGCTGCAGGAGAGCAGCAGCACTAAGATGCAACACAGGATGAAACAAAAGTTGAAAACAAGAATTTTTTTTTTTAAATGGCAGTTGTATAGAATACCCAGTGCTTTAAACAAACTAAATAGTATTTAGTTAAAGCCCAAATCTAGTAAACTAAAAAATTACCCTTTGCACTAGATTCCATGAAATGTATCCAAAATTTCTGGCCTATGGTATTCTGGATCGGCTTCTCTACATCATCCAAACTTCAACCCTTTTTCTATCACACAGTACCTAGTCCATGGTGTTGACAACTAGGACAATTTCCCAGTTGGGACCCTTACTTTTCCTTTACCCTCTATGCGCTTTATATTCCTTTACTTTTTCCTTTCCCCGTTTTCTTCTCTTATCTTCCTCTTGGAGGTACCTGCAACGCGCCTATTAAGGACTGGTAACCTTAGTTATTAGAGGGGTACTCTGGAGTGACAATCTATTAACTGTCTTACGTACTTAGGAAAGAGTGGTTGGGTTTTACGATCCACCTGTGTGTACCTCTACTGGAATAGCTATACCAAAGCTTTTCTTCTGTACTGATGTACCTTCTATTTTCTGTGTTTCTAGTGACCCCCCCAAGTTGGCGTGTGTTTTCTTACTGGAAAATAATTTGTTTTAAAAAAAAAAAAAAAATCAATTACCCCTTGCAGTGGGGCGATAATTATCCATTTAGAGAGTAAAGAAGATTTACTTATCCAATCTTCCCTGAAGCGTCTGCACCTCTTTGCTCCACCAAGTTTAGGATCCTGATGCCATCAAGACCAAAGCAGGGTTCACAGCCTGGTGCTGAGGCACAGTCCACCACCGGATCGCAGGGGAGCGGAGGATCAGGAAAGTAAAACATTTCTCCTCTCCGCTGAATAAAACGAGCTATTAACCCTTGCAGTGCGGTCACAGTGATCATTTTTAAGTTGCCCCTTGTTGGGGTTTAGGGTTACATCTGCTTTTAGTAAGTTCCGGGGCAAGTTATTTTGTTGATAAAGATTTTGAACAAAAATTTCACAACACAATAGAAGTAGTTTCCATTTAATAGGACTGGAAACTCTAGCCAAGTCCTCGATCGCAATAGTAGAGCTTGCAGACAATTTATTATAATTGATAACCTGCCATTTACCCCTAATTGGTGGGATAGCTTGCGTGCAATCAGAACAAAGCTCAATACTTACAATCACGCTGCTAGCAGTGACACACCTCCATCCAGCTCCCAGTACATTGGTTCTATCAGAGGCTGCAGTAATTAAGGTATAGTGTGCAGCGCAGCATGAGGAAAATGACTCACAAACCCATCACACGGAGATTGTGCTGACCCCATAAAATAGAGGCCAGCGTTCATGAACAAGACTACTGTGCAATTTGGATCAAAGTTGTGTAGGCCCACACCAAATGTGCTGGCTCACTGAGATGCACGAGACGACACATTTATCTCATAAATGCTTGCGGTTACAGGCACGGTTCCATGGCTCACAATAAATTCCACTTCAATTCATCGGACAATTCATCTTTCAATGTGCGTTGTAAATTATAAGTGCCATTCCTAAAAAACACAGCCTGGTGCAGAATGTGTAACTGCCACTGAGCCCGGTGTTTGAGATTCCATGCATACTGATAAGCGCTTGCTAAAAGAAGGGTTTCTGGGAAAGAAGTATTATTCCCTTCATAAGTTGAGACAGTATTTTTGTGACGATTGAAGTAGAACATACATACTTCAGATATAAATACAGTCCTATCTCGACACATCTGGTCTTACCTATTAAAGAGAATGAAATGAAAAAACTGTCTGTGTTCTTCCAGTCATCAAATTGGTTCTCCCTTTTATTCCCCAATGCATTATCTATACAAGGTTTGAAGGGAATTAGCTACTATGGGTCAAAACATTTCTTATACCAGACTTTGATACATGGTGTAGAGCAGCCTCTCACAACCTTTGTAAAATGGAATGGAACCCCTGCTAATAATTACTATGTCTACAACTCACGGTACTTTAGTATAATGGTCATTAGGTAAAACATTCCTTACATTTGTGATCATTAGGAAGAATTCCCCTTGCAGGTAGATAAAAAGATAATTGGAGTCAGTCTGAGAGGAAGAAACTGATAATTCCTCAAGTAAGCCCCTAACATTCTTTGGTGTAATTCTAGAGTTCTATGGCACCCTGGTTGAGAAAGGACGGAGTAGAGTTTCATCAAAAGAAATAAAGTAACACATCTTTACTTGCATCCTCCAGTTGTCAAGTTCTGGAATTGACTAATCATGAAATAATCCACAAAACCACTTTAAAGCAGAATCATTAACAGTACAAAGGATTTATCTTTATATGCAGCATTTTATGTTGACTAGCACTTTACACCCTCATGATTAAGAAACTTGGGTCAAGTTGACCAGCAGTTTGACATTGATGTTTCCAGCATGGTGAAGGTCTCCCTTGTTGAATCTTTCTATTACCTTTTCTCAGCATACATTCCCATGAACGTCTGTTTTCTCTTTGTACTCTGGTGTTACTTTTACAATATTAACAGCTGACTTCAAAAGAAGAGACTGAGTTTCGTTTACTCACTTTGGCTCCGTGAGAATATCAATGACACATTTTCTCTGAGGTCCCACAGTGGTCCAATTTTTGGCCAGAGTCACCATGGCCCCAGCATCCAGTAGTCCATATCCATATGAATGGCTAACTACAATATACAGAATATGCATAATTAGTGAGTTAATTGTATTCAAGTCTATTTATAAATGCCTATTGCCTGGGTGTGTATTATTTTTTTGGGTGGTTTGACAGTGTATATGTGTGTGTGTGTGTGTGTATACTTGCTTTTAGGATTACTTGAAATAATATAAAATAAACCCATGCCAAAAATCTAACATACAAATATATTTGACTTTATTCACTAAGTAGTACTTTTAGAAGTGCCTATTCTTAAAGAAGAATTCCAGGCATCAATATTTTACATAGTTACATTGATTTAGCTTGGACAAATGTAACTATGTACAGTATATATCATACCTGTGGGAGTCTGCTAGAAGCTGGAAATCACTGTAAAAGGCACGGTTACTACAATGATCTCCATGAGCTTTCGGGTTTTGTGCAAAGTGGCTGCGATACTGCATTGTGAACACAGAAGGTCGGCAGTTGGGCACAGGCACAATTCAGAGAATGTTCTGCATTTTCTCAATGAATGGAAAAGCACTCTTTGATTGAACAAGGTGGAGAGCATGACATCACCACTCAGCCCCTCCACCGTTTCAATCGGAGATTGCTTTGCATTCATTACGAAAATGCAAAGCCACCTCTGAATGGTGCTCATGCCAAGTGGGTGACCGCCTGTTTTCACAATGCAGCAGGGAAGCCACCCAGCACCAGACCCCGAAGCAAGTGGAGACTATTGTAGTACCAGTGTCTACTACAGTGATTTCCAGCTTCTAGTGGGATCTCACCAGTATGGCATATGCATAGCTACATTGATCCAAGCTGGACCAATAGAACTATGCAAAAATATCCATACCTGGAATACTTCCTTAGGTGGTAGCCCAACTGAAACCAACTTTGCTAAAGAAGAAAAAAAAAAAAGAAAAAAAAAAGACCAATACAACAAATTCTGATTGTTTATGGGTAGTTGCACTTGAAGTCAAGCCTAATAAAATTTAAAATTGTTGCTCCCCCCACCATATCTATATTGCATACTGTTTATAAAATACTTCAGTGTAAATATATTTTTTTATAATCATCTTCAGTGTGGTCATGTGATTGCTAAGATTCAGCTCCCCGTTTCAGTGACTTGTCAGTAATTGGGGTTGAATTCCTGGAGCCATGACATCACTGACCAGCTTTTATTGCCCTCTTGTTGTCGGCACTCCTTCCCATCTGCTGCAGCAGCCGCTTGCTGAAACCTAGAGATCACGTTGATGCACCAAAGCTGATAAGAAGGTCTTTACACGGAACTCTTTTACAAACAATATGCAGCATGAGCATGAGTAGTGGGGAAGCAACATTTTTAACCGGATTTATATTAGCCTTAACTTCCACTTTGAAAATTAACATATTTTTGTTAAAGAAGGCTTACTATAGTACAGTTGAGAAACTTTGATCTAGATGTGTTCCGATTACCTTTCCGCCCAACTCCATTTGTGGCCCAATCATTTGTGTTAAGATGGGCTGGGTTTGATGTTCGTACAACTAGATGCTGCATATCCCTCCAGGTGAGATTATTACTGAAATAAAAAGGAAAAAGAACGTGTTGCTCTCACAATAGAATCCTATTTTTTTTCCTGAAAATATAGTATTCGGTTCAGATTCGCACATCTGTAACAATTCTGTGGCATATGAAAATAAATATCCTCAAAGCAACCAGGGAGTCTTGATTTTTCATAAATATTTCCCAGGGTGGGAAGTGTAATGGAAAGCCAGTCTACCCTTCCAATTAATATCACAGAAAGGGCTATTTTCCCATTTTTATCACTCAGCTGGTCATCAATGGAGGCATGGGCATAACATTTGAACAGTTTTGACCCAGTTGTACCAAAATCTCATCACGTCAATAAGACCTCAGAAAATAACACTATATATATATTTGGTATAAAAATAATGTCACTATGCAATTGTTCTGATACAGGAAAGAAAGCAGGCAAAGCACCTCACTGCCCAAATAAAGCCAACAGGGACATTACTGACACCAAACCATGAAAGAGTACCCTTTCCCAAAAAATGTGTGAACATTTCCTAAAAATCGCCTTGTATTTTGGGTTCTTGATGGCAAAATATGGTCTTTATCAATTTAAGATGTAAAATATTTGCACTTATGTGGTAATTAAGTGTTTAGGCGGTTGTAAGACCATTATATTCAAGAGAAGCCAATCTCAACCTTTTTAACCTGGAACATTTGAAACAACTTTCCAGGCTCAGGGAACCCCTACTAAACTACTATATCTATAGCTCACAGTATATTGGCATGATGGTCACCGGGAAGAAAGTTACTTACATTGGTGGTCATTGAGAATAATTCTCCCTTACACATCGCTAAAAAGATCTTCGGTGTCAGTGGTTACTGATCTGAGAAACAAGAATTGCCTATTGCTCAAGGAACCCCTGGCAACCTCTGGAGGAATCCTGGTTGAGAAAGGCTGTTCTAGAGAATTTAGGGAATGTCAAAAATGTGACATATCTTTAAGCAGACTTCTGAGAACAGCAGTGAACCAACAATACAACCAGAAAATGTATTTCAGCAGGGATTCTGGATGCCGATGGTTTACAGAACATCTCCAAGTTGCCATAATGCATTTAATTGAGGTTTAGAAAATTACAGTGGCTGCAGATTGAAAGCAAAATGTAATTTTTATTGACATTAAATTACAAACTTGCAAGTGCACTGATTATATATTAGCTTTTTTCTTAAGCTATGGTGTGTTTAAGGGAAACCTGCACTGAGAGAAATAGTGATGCTGTCATTGCTGACTTCTTCCTTAAAATGCTGATTGCATGGCTTTCACCAGCTTCAATGCTGTGAGTATCAGACTTGACTCAAAGCAGGTGCAATCTGCAAATGGCAGTTGGAATCAGAACTCTTGACCTGTATACTTGTTCCAGGGCATTGATCAAAGTACTGAAGCTGTTGGATCAGCTTGATAGCTAGGCAACTAGCAATGTTTAAAAGGAAAGGCTGAAAGATATCAGTGCACAGATTTGTCTCTATACCAGTTTCCTTATATAAATTACAGGTATCTGAAGCAACGGGGATCTTATGTGATGTTTCGATCTGCTGCTTTGGTTGTCATCTGGCCGTGCAGGCCACTCTATAAAAAAGGCAATTAAAAACAAATCATCCACTATTTGAAAGGTTAGTGAACATTCAATATGTGTTGATGAAGGGAGCATAGATCCCAAATCCACACAATATGAATGTTTCTCCTAGACGGATAGCCAGCTTGCTACAGATAGGCAACAAGGAGATCACGGATTGAGTCTCTGCCAGAAGGTTCCCCCAACCCTATACAGAAGATGCACAAAAGCCAATACAGCAACATTCATGATAGATCCCTTTAGAGGAGGAG
Source organism: Staurois parvus (assembly GCF_062004578.1). Taxonomy (NCBI): domain Eukaryota; kingdom Metazoa; phylum Chordata; class Amphibia; order Anura; family Ranidae; genus Staurois; species Staurois parvus. The sequence goes on from NW_028318268.1 coordinate 704,387, forward strand.
TTTGTGGTATATGACAACTTATTACTATTATAATGATGCTGGTACATTTTACCTTTTCAAGCTGGAAGAATGTTCCCAACTATGTGTTTGCATTGTAGATGCACTTTAAATGATGTTTGCGCTTATTATTATGCCTAACCAGCATAAAAGGATAAGAACCTAACCTGATATACAGCCTAACCTATTTTCAGCCCTTTCACTTCTGTCTAATCTAATAAGCCTAAAGCTGGCCATATATTGACTGAAAATATCCGGGTCCAGCAGGGACTGGCTGAATTTCGATCTATGTATGGCTATTCTTGTTCAACAGAACTCAATTGTTCGATCGGGAATGTCGGTAAACTTCTTGATCAGCCGCTGCAGCGCTGATTAGTGTATTCTGACAGTCCCAATGTCAGAATACAGTAGCACAGCAGGGAAGATTGTGTGGATGGAGGAATCTGTTTGTCTCCAATCGGCCTGCTGGCTGATCAGAAAAAAATGACCCATCACATTCAGCTTCCATCCAGACCTTTCACCCATCACATTCAGATCTCATCCAGACCTTTCACCCATCACATTCAGATCTCATCCAGACCTTTCACCCATCACATTCAGATCTCATCCAGACCTTTCACCCATCACATTCAGATCTCATCCAGACCTTTCACCCATCACATTCAGATCTCATCCAGACCGTTCACCCATCACATTCAGATCTCATCCAGACCTTAAGCCCATCACATTCAGCTTCCATCCAGACCTTTCACCCATCACATTCAGCTTCCATCCAGACCTTTCACCCATCACATTCAGATCTCATCCAGACCTTTCACCCATCACATTCAGATCTCATCCAGACCTTTCACCCATCACATTCAGATCTCATCCAGACTGTTCACCCATCACATTCAGATCTCATCCAGACCTTAAGCCCATCACATTCAGCTTCCATCCAGACCTTTCACCCATCACATTCAGCTTCCATCCAGACCTTTCACCCATCACATTCAGATCTCATCCAGACCTTTCACCCATCACATTCAGATCTCATCCAGACCTTTCACCCATCACATTCAGATCTCATCCAGACCTTTTACCCATCACATTCAGATCTCATTCAGACCTTTCACCCATCACATTCAGATCTCATCCAGACCTTTCACCCATCACACTCAGATCTCATCCAGACTGTTCACCCATCACATTCAGATCTCATCCAGACCTTAAGCCCATCACATTCAGATCTCATCCAGACCTTTTGCCCATTACATTCAGCTTTTATCCAGACCATTCACATCTGTGTGTTCATAATCAGTCTAGCATCTAAAGGTCACAATGTTTACCACAAGCATGTAAAACATAAAATACATACTTTGCTTCCAAAGCCAGAGCGATAATTCCAGCAGCCAATGGAGCAGATGCAGATGTTCCTGTGTGAGAGTCTGTACACTTCTGTCTTAGATCTGTTGTTACCTGATGGAAGAGAAAACAGCCTGATCAGAACACACAACTCGAATACACCCAACAGGAAACGGGCATGTTACCAACAGCGGGCTAAAGACATACTGTGACAAGTAGCCATGACAGCATTTTTACATGGACTCTACCAGTCTGACCTTTCAGTGTATACATTTACTGAAAAATTATTGCAAACAGATTGAATTATTTTGCTGCTCTTCATTTAGGGAAACATTGCTGAAACAGCATGGTGACCTACAGTAGTAAGATTATGATTTAAACGGTAGTAGATATGATGGCACTTAAAAGACAAGCTCTTAAAAAAAACCTTGTATTTAAAAGGGTATACAAAGCCTTGAATATGCCAGTCAGTATTGTTCAATTACTTATTAAGAAGTGGGAAATTCAGGGATCTCTTGAAACCAAGCCAAGGTCAGGTAGACCAAGAAAGATTGCATCCACAACTGCCAGAAGAATTGTTCAGGATGCAAAGAAAAACCCAAATGTAACCTCAGGAGAATACAGGCTGCTCTGGAAAAAGACAGTGTAAGGAAATATATCTATTAAACTGGCATTCATTTTATAGAATGCCTCCATCTTGAATATTTAACAGCTTTAGTTTTGTTTCTCAGGAATTGCTTTCATTTGGAAAACTGATTCACCTTATATGGTGCCCCTCTGCTACTGCAATTTCTGCTTCTCGCGTAACTATACTGATAAGAGTGTAATGTTTCGTTGGTTATCCTAATTAAGCAATGCCTGTTGAGTTTCTGTATATCACTCATTGTTCAGTGCATTAAACTTCAGAAATATGGCTTAAACACTTCTTTGTCAATAGCTTTATTTCCCTGGATCCGGTGGTGAGAGAAGCGAGGACAGGTTGGCTACATAGACAGAAATTGTGACAATAAGATGGTGTGGTTGTTTTAAAGGAGGACAATACAACGATACTTGAACACAAATTAGCTGCATGGTGGAGCTGCCAGAGCTTTTTTGTGGCATTGGAGCAGTAAAGGCTTCTTTCTGGCAAATCAACCATGCAGCTCATTTTTGTTTAAGTATTGTCTTATTGTCCTCTTTGAAACAACCACACTGTTTTTCCAGAGCAGTGTGTATTACTGCCAAGCTTGCCTGTGGGTTTTTATTTGTATCTTGAATAATTCTTCTGGAAATTGTGGCTACAATCTTTCTTGGTCTACCTGACCTTGGCTTGGTATCAAGAGATCCCTGAATTTTACACTTTTTAATAAGTGATTGAACAGTACTGACTGGCATACTCAAGGCTTTGGAAATCTTTTTATATCCTTTTCCATTTCTATAAAGTTCCATTACCTTGTCAAACAGGTCTTTTGAGGGTTATCATCTGCTCCCCATGGCTCAGTATCTAGCCTGCTCAGTGCATCCATGTGAGAGCTAACAACCTCACTAACTATTTTATACACTGACACCAATTGCAATTTAAAAGCCACAGATGTAGAAAATTAACCTTTAATTGCCATTTTAACCTGTGTATGTCACCTTGTGTGACTGTACCAAGGCCAAACATTCCAGGGTAAATGAACCTGGAGCCAAACAACTATGTGATAATAAATGGCTTCATATGATCACTGCTAGAGATGAGCGAATTTCTCAAAAATTCGATTCGGCTGATTCGGCGAATTCCAGTATGAAATTTGATTCGATGCGAATTAATTCGCTACGAATTTAACTTATTAAAAGGGTTTCTAGGCTTCAGAGAGCCTTTAAATTAGTGCAGAACACTGTACCTTTAATTTAAATGCCCTTGGAGATGAAAACAAATGGAAACAAATAGATACAATGTTTCAACCGCTGTATGGAGTGAATGTCCCAGAACTGTCATAAATAGTCTATTTCTGACAGTTATGGAACATTCACTCCATACAGCGGTTGAAACATGGTATCTATTTTTTTCCATAAATGACATTCTGCGGATACACTTAGAGGAGCGCTGCAGACTCTGACAGCTGTCTCTGACAGCTTCTTCACATGTACAGCGGTTGAAACATCTGTATCCTAAATGGAAACTAATAGATACAATGTTTCAACCGCTAAACATGTGTTCCTTCTGTCAGAGAACTGTCAGAAATAGCGGAGCTCACTGCAGGGACACTTTTGCCGGCTGATCGGGAAATATTCGATTCGCGCACCTGAAGTAGGCAAAATTTCGGATTCGACGCGAATCGAATATTTCCTGAAATTCGACTCGAATTCCGGTTCGCCTGGTTCGATTCGCTCATCTCTAATCACTGCACTTAAATAAAACTGTTTTTTTTTTTGGCATTATCAGTCATATTTTAAATATCAATGCCACAATTTCATGGATTCTAATAGGGTGCGCAAACTATTGAGCACAACTGTATGTATAAATGTGAGTTAGGGAGCTTAGATTGTACACCCCTTGAGGGCAGGTACTGATGTGAATGTACAATATATATGTAAAGTGCTGCGTAAATTGTTGGCGCTATACAAGTACCTGTAATACATAAATAATAAAATGAAATGGTTCTATTTTGAGCTTATAATGTGCTGGTGAGGCTCTATGTTCTAGATTCCGGATAAGTGGCACCATCTGCCTTTTTCACTACAACACTAAAGCTGCTGGGTTGGAAACCATTTGATGCATTGTTCCTTTCTTCACATGGTTGTTGTAGTGCACATTACAGAACACTTAAAGCAGGAATCCCAAAACAACAGGCTAGCTCAATGTCCTTCAGACGGTTGGAATAAATAAATGACTTGGTGTTGACTTTGTTGGGTCTAAGCTACAGCTCCCCAGTCGGCAAATCTCATGCACTCTGCTGATTGAAAAGCTAAAGCTGGGACTTAGAAGGATAGGTTCACCTTTTTGACTAAAATAATACACGCACATTTTTTGCAGGTTAACTAAAAAATGTGCATTTATTATTTTTGTCTGCAGAAGCCTGGAAAGCATTGCACCATTGATCAGTAGATCACTGATGCCATGCAGGCCTCCTGCAGATCTGTCAGAATATTTGTTTGCCGTACGGGATTTATGAGCAAGCAGATATTCTGACAGGAAGCTTCAATGAACTATCATGGCACTCCACAGCTTTACTGAAAACTACAAGCCGACAGCCACTAAGGCAGCCGGGACTTGTAGGCACTCACAGAACTTTGTGAATGAGTGACGTGGCCATGTGGGTGGAGCCCCACACGGCCGTGCAGTTTTTAAATTTGACAGATAATACGGGAAGAAGTTTCTCCATACTGTCAAAGGGGGGGTGGCAGCTATGGGAACATCTTACATGTTCCCCCCTAAAAACAGGTGGAACATGTAACATGTTCCCAAAGGTGAACTTATCCTGTAAGGGGATGTGTTAAACCCTTGCAGAAAGACCACCATTTTAGCAAAGAAAGCAAATGTTCTTCTCTGTGGCATGCTGGCAGGGGTCAGGCTTTTCTAGTCAGGCTGTGGCTGCTTGTAAAGAAAACAAATAGTACATCTTTGAAAGTCTTGTTTTGATGGACCTGGAACGTATTTAGCCAATTTAAACTGAAAGTTCATTTGGGCTTTAAGTGTGTTCACATAGGATATAAAATGAACAGCTGAGATGGGTAACAGCAGGAAACCACATAGTAGATTTATCACCAACACTCTTCTAGTTCAAATGCATATTCAAAGCTGAAAACATATTTACGTGAACTATTAATTTGGATCAGGTGTCAGCACTGTGGCATAAATTGACACAACAATATCCCATTCATCTTAAATGTTGCATCTTCTGAAATACAGCATACAAAACATCTGCGCCTCTAGTTCATTGGAGTGATGGGTAAATGTTAAAGAACAGAACAAAATATTTATGATAAAATTCCCATCTGTCTATAGACGTTGGACCTCAAAGCAAATGTTTTACTAGATGAAAACACAGTGAAGTTACGCAGAAATGTGAACAAATAATATGATACTTGAACAGAGGTCAAGATTACATGTAAAGAAAAAGTTGTATCAGACTTCTTCTGAAATGCTAGTTGCCCGACTCTCATATTGATTCAATGGTCTAAAGTTTGAATCCCCAGCCCAGAACAATTTCATACAGCCATGTGAAAATTAAGTACAGCCCATGTGAAATGTTGACTTTCAACATATTAAAACAAGCTAACATTAGATCTTTATTCAACCAGTGCTTAAAGAGACCATGAACACAAGAAAAATTTGCCTTTTTGATTATTTTTTTTTTCAACAAAAATATATCAATAGATGTACAGTAATTGTGTACTGTGGAAAAAATACACCTTTTGCATCAAATGCTGGTATTTTGTATAATTGCCCACCAGTCTCTGACCCCTTGACTGAAATGTCTGACTACTTTTTCATGCAAAATTTCTTCAGTTGCTAAAGGTTCGTGGGTTTCCTTGCATGCACTGCCCATTTCAAAATCTCCCCACAATCCATAAACCTCTATTTTCCTCTTTTTGACCATCCCTTGGTGGATTTGCTATTCTGATGTGGATCATTATTGTGTAGAAAAGCTCATTTCTGTTTCAACTACAATGTTTGGCATCACATTCTTATCAAGCACACTTTGATATGATGCAGAATATATAGTTGACTCGATCATTGCAAGTTTCTCAGGCCCTGTAACAGCAAACCAACATCAAACCTTAACATTTCCATCATCATGCTTCACAGTTGGCATGAGGTTCTTGAAATGCTGCTTTCCGCATTACTTGGGCAAACAACTATATCTTTGGTAGAGCAGGTTATTCCAGAAGGCCTTGTCTTTATGTTCGATGGCAATCTGTAATCAGGCTCTAAAGGTTTTTTTTTGGACAGCAAATGCTTTTTCTTAACAAGCCTCTCACGCAAGTTGAATTGATGCAATCTCTTTCTGATGATTGCAGGTGCATGCACTTCGATCCCATCAGTTTCAAAAGTTACCTGAAGACCTTCATAATGAAACTCTGGGGATCCTGTAGGATTTTTTTTTCTTGTAGCATCAGATGGCCAGATTTTAGGTTGATTTTTCTGGACCAGCCATTCCTAGGCAAATTAGCAGTTGTTTGAAATTTATACCACTTACAAATTATTTCCCTTACAGTGTAATGATTGCTTTCAAATCATTTGGCAATCTTTTTTAAATCCCTTGCCAGACTCTGGCATATACAGTCTTCTTTACGAGGGCTTTAGAGAGCTTTACTGATTTTGGCATAATGAAACAACATGTCAATAGCAAAGAGTACATTACAGCCTAGATGTCAAAGGTTTAAATGAGAGAGGTTTAAACTGCATACTCCATAAGGACCTTGTAATTATCTGCACCTAATCTGGAACACCAAATTCTAATATAATGGATTTAAAATGGTTGTAAACGTAGGGGTGTGCTCACTTTTCTCATATGGCAAATTTACAATTTGTTAATTTAGATCAGGGGTCCCCAAACTTTTTAAACAAAGGGCTAGTTTACTGTCCTTCAGGCTTTAGGGGGGCCGCACTTTGGTTAGTGGGAGTAGAAAATGTCTCTGCATAGGTGGGAGTAAACCCTGCCCTATCATTGGTTTTAACAGAAGGAATAGTGCCCCAGGGATGGTGCCAGTGGGAGGAATAGTGCCCCAGGGATGGTGCCAGTGGGAGGAATAGTGCCCCATCGTTGGTGACAGTGGGAGGAATAGTGCCCCATCGTTGGTGACAGTGGGAGGAATAGTGCCCCATCGTTGGTGACAGTGGGAGGAATAGTGCCCCATCGTTGGTGACAGTAGGAGGAATAGTGCCCCATCGTTGGTGACAGTGGGAGGAATAGTGCCCCATCGTTGGTGACAGTGGGAGGAATAGTGCCTCATCATTGGTGTCAGTTGAAGGAATAATGTCCCAAGGGCCGGATAGAGGCAAGCAAAGGGCCTCATCTGGCCCCTGGGCCACAGTTTGGAGACCACTGATTTAGATCATGAAAATTAATACGCCATACCAGTTTTATGTGTCAAGTACTGTATGCAACTCCTAGCTGTGGGTACTATTTTAATCAAGATTCAAATATGTTGAAAAAGTAAAACAATTTCAATAGCTTGTACTTGCTTTGTATGACTGTAGATCAGAAGTACTGGCTTTGTTAGCATCACATTTTATCACCTGCATGAGCAGTATTTTTATTCAAAATGCTCTTTTAAATTGCACAGGTAGTGGCAGGTTGTCTTTAACGTGCAGCGAGATCATGAATTAACTGCTCAAAGGCTGAGCAACACATAATGGGATACAAATAAACTGTAATCTAATGTTTATACCAAAAACCTTGTACTGGCTGCACCTGCTCAGACGCAATTGATTAATTTATGCTCAATTTCAATATTGTGCTATTGACAGAAATTTGAATGGCGGAACTTTTCTTCAATCATTTGCAAATGATCAGATAGCCAAATCAATTGATGAAGGCACCATATGGTGCATGAGAACATATTGATTCCATGAGGTTTAATGGATTGATAAAGTGCAATTGCATAAGCACCCAACAGAAATAAAAAAAACCTTTGTGATTTGAATTTCTAACCAGTTTTGATCATGCTAGCATATATGCTGTTGGAAAACCAGAAGGTTTTGTATTATGGCGGTTCAATAATTTTCCTTTGCTGCAAAACCATTGATTACACTTTGATACTCTGTTGCATTAAGGCAGTGGTCTCCAAACTGCAGCTCGTGGGCCAAATGTGGCCCTCTGCTTGCTTTGATCTGGCCATTGGTCACTATTGCTCCCACTGATATAATCCACTATTCCTCCTACTGACATCAACAATGAGGCACCATAATTTTCAATGACACTAACAAATGGACATAATTTCTTCCACTGACACCATTCTTCCCACTGACACCAACAATTGGGCATAATTCCCTCCACTTACAGCAACAATAGGGCACAATTAATGTTTTTACGCTAAATGACCACCAAGCCTGACGCATTGTCTATTCTAACTTATGCCAGGCATTTTCAACTCCCACTGACCACAGTCTGGCCCCTCTAAAGTCTGAAGGATGGTGAACTGGCCCTTTGCTTATAAAGTTTGGAGACCCCTTCATTAAGGGTTTGTAAACTTCTAAAATTAAAAGGAACAAAGCACATCCTTCTATAGTGTGTACTTACCTCAACATAAGTACTGAGTGTGATTTCTGTCTGTCCTGTCATTCCTCTGCTAGAGTCACTTCTAACAGTCTATGCGGACACCACAGAATCTCAGGAAAAAGACCTGCCCCCCATCCCCAGCAGACAACTAAAAGCCTCAGCCATGTATGTTTCCCTAGGAGACTGTGTGTGTGTGTGTGTGGGGGGGTCCTTTCCCTCCACTCAAGTCTCAGATTACACCCAGTTTCCTGCTCCTTGTGCAGTGTGTGACAGATTCCACATCCTGTCTTCTCAAGCTCAGAAATAGCCTTTAATGTGTAAAATTTGAACAGCTTTAGAGAAGAAAGTACTGCAGATAAACTAGTACAACTTACGTAGGAGGAATTGCTTCTATGTGGATCACCTGAGACTAGTCACTTCACTGGGTATATGTAACCACTATAAAAAGTCTATTAACCAAAAATCTATGCGTTTTCTTGCCATTTTAAAATTTATTATTAAAAAAGATTCATGAAAACTCATCATCATCCACATCAGTACTAATTTCACTTACTGCTCTGGAAATCTGTTATCAAGTTAGAGCAAATGATAAAAGAAAAAAAAACAAAACAAAAAACACATTAACAGGCTACACTGGCCATCTATTTCTTTATCCAAAAACGACTGGATCTAGGCCATAGCAAACAAATACACTTTGTTCAGGCTGTATGTTGAAACATTATGAATGCATTGTGAACCGCAAGGCAAACAGAAAAGAACACGCTTGGAACAGGGGCGTCCAACTGGCAGATAGAAGATGGAAGCAGTCCAGTCTAATGCTGCTGATTCAAACTAACGTGACAAATGAGGTAGGGGAGAGTTTAAAGGGAAAGGAATTGTGGAGACACATGGCAGGTTAAGCCTTGTTAAGCACAGTCATATTTTGTTTGATATAGAAGTATACTACAGCAACCAAGCTTTAGTGCATTTAACCATCTGAAAGCAGATATTTCTTCGTGGATTCACTAAGTTACTAAACAAAGAGCCTAATGTATCAAAGGGGTTACATCAGGATCACATGTGCTACAATAGGATTAGTAACAAAAACGTACCCCTCCTTCCAACTAAAACATAATGAACAAATATTGCTTTGCATGCAACTAATTGCCCATAGAACAAAATCTTTGCATCATATTAGTTTGTGGTCAACAGATGTTGCTAGTAATAAAAGAAAGCTGAATTATAAACAAATGTGTGACAATCTAGAGCTACAGATTATGAAATATAGTCAATGCTTCATAATCACAGCCCAGGTGGCCGCATTCTAAGTGCTGCTTTAGTTTGCCATGGAAGATTACAAAAAGACTTTGTAGTTTATTAATTTTATATCTAGCCATATCTTAAAGTGGAGTTCCAAAAGGGGAAGTTCCACTTTAAAGATTGGTCCCCCCCGCTCCCCATTAAGGATTGGCACCTTTGGGGAGCGGGGAGGGGGGGTATTTGACAGTTACCCACTTCCGCTGCGATCGGAAACAGAAGTTGTCCTCCTACCCTCCCTGAAGTCTTGTGGGACACGTGACAGGACCCAGAAGACGATGGGGCCATTCAGGAAGCGCAGCACTACTCACGCATGCTCAGTGGGCACCCGGCTGTGAAGCCGGGTACCCACACTGAAGATGCAAGCCTCCTGGAATACAGGACGGCCGGTGAAACAGGCTGCGGCGGGGACAACAAAAAATATGGGGACAATGCAGGTGACTGGTTTTTAACAGTTTTTGTAGCTGCTGACTTATTTTTTTACAGCGTGAGTGGAACTCCGCCTTAAGAATTCCAGGTATGGATATTTTTACATACAGTACTTACATGGGTCTAACTTGGACCAATGTTACTATGCATATCCCATACCCACTGGATTCCTCTAGAAGCTGAAAGTCACTGTAGTAGAGATCGCCATTTCAGTGATCTCTACGAGCTTCCAGGTCCCGTGCTAAACAGTTGTCCAGCAGCACTGTGACCACAGATAGCTTTGCATTCACTGAAACAAATGCAAAGCATTTTCTGAATGGTGCCCAGGCCAAGCAGCCGAATTCCTGTGTTCACAATGCAACAGGACAGCCACTCTGTACAGAACCCGGAATCTTCTAGTGGGGATCACTGGAGTAGCGGTGCCTGTTACAGTGATTGCAAGCTTCTAGAGCGATCCCACAGATATGGTATAAGCATAATTACATTGGTCCAAGCTGGACCAATGTAAATATGTAAAGATATCCATACCTGGAATTCTTCTTTAAATGTATGTACCTGTAGCACCCCCCTAGATAGGAGCTAGGTGAAGTAAATTTAGTTCTTAGCTCCAATGTAATCAGTTGAGATGCTTTTGATTACGTTGCGCTGTTCTGCGTCTCACTGCTTGCTGGATTGACTGCTTTCCCCTGTTTTCTATAGGGTTCTGGAAAGTAGTTAGCTGGGAGAGTCAAATCAGCAGCTCAATATTTATGCAAGCCAAACCAATCCCTGGGGGAGGCAGCCCAGATTGTAGCTGGGAGTATTAATAATTTGGGGCCTGGAACAGAGGGGTTCTTGCTCAGGAGGAGGAGATCGCAGTCTGAACGGCTTCTGTCCTTCTGGGCAGTCCAGTTGCGCTTTTTACTGCTCATTGGCGTCCCAGCTTTGCTAGTTGAGAGCCCTATTTTGCTGAAGCTAACTGGCAGACTTCCTTTGGGAATCTGGTCTGAAGTCTTCACATGAGAAGTGTATGGAGGACATTGGAAGGAGGCATCCAATTATCCAAGGACATTAGTGAATACAGACTGGTGTGAGAGATCCCAGTGACTGTTCTGCTGTTATCTCTTTTTTTTACATTAGAGTCAGCATTACTTAAAGTGGAGTTCCACCCAAAAGGGGACTTTATCTGCCCCCCCCCCCCAATGCCACATTTGGCACCTTTTGGGTGGAAAGAGGGAGTGGGTACGTGGTTTTGACATGTCCCACTTCCAGCCCAGTTTGCCACAGCTTACTGAACCAAAAGTTCAGCTTTGTACATGTGCAATAAGAAGCCGCAAGGCTTCCTTGCCGGTTCCCCTTAGTCAAGATGGTGGCGCCAGCACCCGACAGCTGATCAGCTCGAGGTGAGGACACCACTGGATCCCTGGACAGGTAAGTGTTTTAATATTAAAATTCAAATTTTAATTTTTTTTTGGCGGGGAGGTTGGGGCTCGGAACTCCACTTTAAACAGGAGATTGTTTATAGTGTCCTAGTGTAGCTCAGCCCAATATTTGCAGCTACAAGGACTGTACTCAGATTTTCAGAAGGAAGGGAAGTGTCCTCAAGTTACTAACTGGCGTTGCTGGAGTATCCCACAGTTACCCTGCACCCATCCAAGTTCAATTTCTGCACATAAAAAAAAATACCCCTAAACTAATCATTGAGCCAAAGAGTGACTGATGGTGTGCCTGGCTGCCAGTATACCTACTGGGAAGAAAACCTTGGGACCTAAACAGCGAGACCTGTAGGAGGTGAATGCTACACACCAAATATCTGACAGGCCAGGAGATCAGGTAAAATAAGATAAAAGGGGGATGCAAAATGTTCCTTACGCTATATAAAAAAAAATAAAAAAATAATAGCTTGCATCTAATATCACAAATTCCATGACATTCTCTAAAGTGGCAATATTAGGGAAAGAAGAGATCCTTCTTATGAGGTTAGCAGTTAGAGAATAGAGTATAGAGAGACAATACTTACAATCTGTCTTTCATTCTGATTCCCGCTGCTGTAGGTGGTAGCCAGTGTGGAGGAACAGGCCTCACTGTACCATGGTACATTGCCAAACTGGGTGGTGCTACTGATGGACAGTGTGTAGATGCTGTTGGTGTATCCATCACAGTTGCAGCTGTCACGTTCTCTCCCGCCATTCCCAGAGGCCCAAACATATATAGAGCCAAGACCATAACGACCCTGTTCAAGCAAAAAATAACACAGAACGAGAACATGAGCAATATACTTAAGAGCAGTGTAGGGCATGATGTTTGAGTCAAACAGACGAACGGTAAGGGCATGTGGCAGGCTGTTCGCCCGCGACGCTCCACAATGCACTGCGCCCTGACAGTGCATTGTGATTGGCCAAGACCAATGCACCTGACCATAAGTCAGGTGCAATGCTTTAGGTCAATCACAGCACATGATGACATCACAAGGATGCAGGGGTGACCTCGCCCCCTTGTGACATCATCACAGTATTTAAAAACTGTCATCCTAGCGCAGACAGCGGGAGCCAGTGTTGAGAGTGGAGCGGGTTTTTTTTTTTTTTTTTCTGGGTCAGTGGTGGCGGCAGGCATCGTGATTGACATTGGATCCACTTCAGGGGACTTTTTTTATTTTTATTTTCAATAAAGGACTTGTCACAGACTGTCTACTGTCATTTTTTACACATTTTTTTTGCGAATGAGTAGCAGTACCATGTCCCCATACTCATTCACATAGAGGGGGGTGAGATCTGGGAGCCCCCTTGTTAAAGGGAGCTTCCAGATTCCAATAAGCCCCCTGCCCGCAGACCCCCCACTACCACCGGCCACGGTTGTGGGGAAGAGGTTCTTGTCTACATCAACATGGGGACAAGGTGCTTTGGGGTGAAGGGGGGAGCCCCCTCTGCCCCAAAGCACTCCACTATGTTGAGGTCATGTGGCCTGGTATGGTTCAGGAAGGAGGGGGTTGTTGCTCGCTCGTTTCTACCCCCCCCCCTTTCCTGACCTGCTTGGGCTGCATGCTCGGATAAAGGTCTGGTACAGATTTTGGGATTGGGGGGGAAGCCCATGCAATTTTTTTGATATTGTGGCGTACAAGTTCCCCTCAAAATCCATACCAGTCCCAAAGGGCTTAGTATGGATCGGGGGGGGGGGGGGGGGTTAAAAAAAAAAAATAAATTGCCAGGCAATCCTGGCAATTCTTTTTACATTCAGCTGCCAGCAGGGAACCCCACTAACAGCTGAAACATTAAAGAATATTTTCAGTAGCTGTGCAGTATCTTATCACATACTCAGATGCGGTGAGATACTGCTTGGTGAATTGTCCCCTCTGTTTGAAGTTCGTTTTGAACATTCGACTGCGAACCGAACAGAGGGGTGCTCGGCCCATCACTACTTATGAGTTTACCGTCAGACAGCTGTGTAAGGGCTTGTGCAGATGGGCATTATTGACAAACACTGCCTTTTGCAATCAACCTCAGAAGGACCTGATGCTTCCAAAGAAACCCAAAATGAAACAGGTCAAACAGCCTAAAATTGGTCATCCACACTGCGCCAGAGGAGAATCTGCAGGAAAATCAAAGTCCACCTACACAAAACCTAATACAGCAAGAGGGCCAGATCTTCTATCCAAAACAATGAAGGTATCTTTGTTTTTTTCCTTGACTTTTTCATTCCGCATGCCCACACTCGTTTTCATATCCCATCCATTCTTTTCACTGCCAACCTTTCAAGATGACAACCATTTTTTCTTCTTAAAGGTCAGGATAACAAACAACTATTATCAGTCTGTTTTTTGCAGCTCTGAAACTACAATATGTTCCTTTAACAGTTTCTGGTTCCTCTTATTTAAGGTGCAGGTGCCAGTGCCCAATACTACACTTATTTGTGCATCCTACGATATGGGAATCCACCAGGGAAATCAGGACACAAGCTTTGTAGTAGCCAAATGGAAAAATGGAATTGGGAATTCTGATTAATGGTGACGCCTTACCAGTTAAAGAGTAGCTACACTTTTGTTGATAGAAAAAAAAAATCCCCTCTGGGTGATCAATGTACATTGCAGGAATTTCAACAAATTGCATAGCAGATTTCCAGCTTCTTTTGCTCTGAAGTTTGCTTTTTATTTCCCCATGTCCTTTGGACACTGGTTCTGAATGAACAGCCTGGTTCATTATAATCGCCTGGTACACTTTCAGTGTTCCAATGAGAAAAGCTGCATTGCCTGCATTCCCTTAGAAGTAATTAACCCTTGGGGAGTATCTTACCAAACTTGAAACTCCTTATGCAGTGGGGGTGCCTAACATTTGACTTGCATCTTAGTACAAACTTTTGGGGAAAAACAGTGAGTCGATTACACAAGCAGGAAATAACATTTCTTGGAAATTTCTGTACACCAACTGGGTACAGAATGACTTCAGAATGCCGTATTGCATTGAATTTTACAAAAAAATTACAGTGACTGCATATTGAAAAGGAAATGTAATTTTTATAACATTCAATTAGAATATGGCTTGTGTAACAATTGTTTATGCTATATTTTGTTTTGCAATGTTTTTCCTCCAAAGTGTTTTTGCCCTTTAACCGCTTCCCGATATACTGCTACAGGGCAGCAGGGGTGTGCAAAAATACATCTATATACATGATCTTGCATTTCTGGGTAGGGGGCACACGCGAGGCGCGCATGCCCTACCTACGCTGCCATTCGAGGCTGTGGCTATCACCGGGTCCCAGCCAGTGATTACTCGCTGGCGCCTGGTGATTCACGAGCATCTCCGATGGGGAGGAGAACTGTTTGTAAACAAAACAGTTCTCCTCCCTGTCAGCTCATGCACACTGCTTTGGATGGCTGTGCACAGCACAGCCATCTAAAGCAGTGTGCTTACAGTGAAGCACACAGACAGCCCACAGTAAAACAGAACACAGTTAACCCTTTGATCGCCCCTCATGTTAACCCCTTCCTGCCCAGTGCCAGTGCTTTTATTTAGCACTGATCACTGTATTAGTGTCACTAAGGATGTCAGTGACACCAAGTCAGTTCCCCCCAGTGTCAGAATGCCTGCCGCAGTCCCACTATAATTTGCCGATTGCCTCCATTACTAGTAAAAATGTAAGAAACAAATACCAGTATATATTCCACCATTTGTAAATGTTATACATTTCATGTAAACCAATTAATTTACACGTATTGTGATTTTATTTTTAGCAAAGACATGTAAGATAATATTTTTTTTTTTTACTGGACATGTTTAATAGCAAAAAGATTCAAAAACAGTTTCTCAAAATTGTCGGTCTTTTTTGTTGATAGCGCAAAAAAATTAAAAACGCACAAACGATATAATACAACCAAAAGAAAGCTCAATTCGTGGAAAAAAAGGTACGTAAATTTAATTTGGGTGTAGCGTTATATGAACGTGCAATTGTCAGTTAAAGTAACGCAAAAAGTGGCCTGGTCAGGAAGGAGGGTAAATCCTCTGTGGTTAAGCAAACTTGTGATACAATACCTGCCAGCAACCATGCAGAACTGTAATAATCAGTTTTGTGTGAAGTTGGTCCTAAACTAAGCCAATAATCCGTACGCAGACACCAGATTTCACATGTTGCCCCACCTGCTGGAAATATATTGATGCCTTGCTCGTCCAGAAATGTGGGGATATAAATAAGGATATGGATTTCATTAAGCCAATTAAATGTTGAGTCGAATGGTTTCTGAAAGGTTCAGTGAGAGGTCTAAAGCTTAAAATGCCTTGGAAGTGAACACCTGTCAAACAATACAGGTAAAAATAAATCTGTAACTATAGAAGAACAATATATTCCCTGTTTGGCCTGATATTTTCAGAGCGGAAAAGTAATTGCCGTTTTATGATGTGAAAAGAGTAATTAAAATGTTTTATTGACAAGCTATGATAGAGGAAGATTACATCCTGGCACAGTGGTGCTGGATGGCTCCAGCTACAGGAACAATGCCTGGAAAATGAAGCACCTGCAAGATCTATTCACACAGCATTGCAAGGGAGAAGTTCACAGGGATCTGCTCACTTGTTTTAGAATGTGATGTTAAACAATTGGGGGAAAAAAATGGGAAAACCTTAGAAGGGTCCTCAAAGCTTACAAAAATGACAAAGTAAAAAAAAAAAAAGGTATAGTCTACCTGAGTGACCCCTCTGCCGAAAGCCTCTTCTGCTAGATGGGCTGGACCATCCACGGTCTTGCCATCATCCTCTGGTCCCCAGCTGGCACTGTAGATATTGATGTGGTTAGGATTGAGACCCAGTGATCTCGCTTCGACAGCATCAGTCACTTCACCATCCAGCATTCGAACACCTGCCCAAAGGAGAATTATATTCGCATCATGCAATGGGTAACTGAAGTTTTCAGTAAGTGATAAAATATTATGAGAAAGGAAATATACAGATTGAAAGGTATAATTTCACATGCAAAATTAACTAAGACAGAAACCCGCCTTCTGACATGAAAAAGGCACAGAAAAAATACAAAATAACTACTATCCAAATTGGACACTCATGAAAAATAAGGGAAGCTGAAGACAATTCTGCTAAAACGATCTTGGGGAAAAGACATTCAGCAAGGTTAGAACACAAATCTGATCACTACTACTTCCCCCAAGCTGCCACCATGACCATTTGCAGCAAGTGTGCTTGTCTGGATACAAATAGATAACTTATGTAAAGCAGAACTACACTGCATCTGAGAACCACAAACCAAAACACTATTTGATTAATTTTTAATATCCACAGCAAACTCCCCCACCCATCCATGTCTTCATAGAAAAATCACTATGGAAAACACCCCCTAGCATTTCTGGCCATGGCCATCTTGAGTAAGATTCATACAGCATTTGTTTCCTGGAATCCATCTGCCCTTAGCTCAGGCATGCAGGCAGGAGGATGTGCTTAGCTGACAAAACTCCTCCTCCCATCTTCCCCTCCTGAAGACTCCTGGGATGTAATACATCATTTGCCTAGGCATGGAAACCAGGAAGTAACTGAAGAAATGTTAAACAATTTATAACAAGTACACATGATATGTTTTCCTATCATTTACTAATGCTAGCAGCATAAGGATTAAAAATAGACAATGGTGATTGAGAGAGTGAAGTTCTGCTTTAAGTTATACACCTGTCACCCCTTATGGCTTCAATAGTTGATTTGTGTAGGTTAACTGAAGAGAATTAAAACGGTTTTCTTTTTTGCATTCAGGCCCCATGTAGACAGGACACTTCTGAATGATGGAAACTGACTGCTGGAAAACGTAGGTTAAAAAACATCTGTTTAGCCACGTTTGCAAAACGCATTTATGCTCGTTTAGAAGCGTTTTTTAAAGATAAGTACAGGAGAACCTCCCAAATGCAATGAACAGTGGTAAATTATTAACTAGTTCAGACTGTTTCAGAGAAATACAGAGAGTAGAAGCAGAGACAGCAGTATGCGTTGAGATTAGCTAGGTGTGAGTTGCTCAATAACATTTCTTTTGTTTCCAAGGGTGGGAAAGGTGTCTGGTGGACTGAGTCATTAAGGCCACCTGGCAGGGAGTCTTCATGAGGAATTTGAGGTGTGAATGGTCATTAACGTATCTTTTGTGTCCAAGGGTGGGAGAGGTCTGAGGTGTGAATTGGTCATTACAATGTGTGACAAGCTTGGTAGGAACATCCTGTGTTCAGTGTTTTGTCCATCTGTGCACCTTGAAAATGCTTTCCATGCATTTGTCATGATGAAAAAAGGCTCTGGAGAGCATCGGGAACTGGAAGAGTTAAAAAAAAAAAAAATTCAAATGCAAAAGCTTATAAATGCGATTTGCCGTGTTTACAAACGTTTTGCATTTGAAATGCTGATATAATCGACTGCTGAACGCAAGTTTGGTGCGTTAAAAAAAAAAACGAATGTAAACTCAACTGCCTGTAAATGACGATGTGTACATGGACACAGGAAAACATTAGGGAGAGTTCAGGGGCTGCTGAAAAAAATGCTGAACAGATCCTAAATGTGAGTTTATTAGCTGCAGTGTACATGAGTCCATAATGTTGACAGGAAATTAGCTCAAAAAGCAAGTTACAAAATCTGATTTGACTTCATGGAACCAGATTAATTTAAAGAAAACCTTGGTGAAAGATGTTTAAAGGCTGCTATTGCTGACCAGTTACCTGCCGGTCTCTGAGTCATTGACCTAAAATCAGGCAAATGTGTGGATTTGGCCAATAAAGTCTATCAGTATATGCAATGGGCCCTCTTCTCCTTTCTCTAAGTATAGTTACTTGCAAGGAGTGCAGTGATTAATCCTAAAGTTGCCTGTTGTGGGGAGGATTGGGCCCATTGGAAAATAAACCTTTGGTACTTCACAAGCTCCATTGGACCTCCTGTAATTTGCGGGGTCATTTGCTGAAGGTGAGCAGATTTGGTGCACTTGCATGTGGACTGAACATTCTGGATTATTCCATTGAGTGAAGAACACTGACAAACACCTTGGATTATTGCACTTGCTTGTTGCACGAAGAATATTCGAAGATATTTTTTGAATGGCGTACACTTGAGTTTTGGGACAATTAGATGAATATGACACTATGCATCTATGTTTTTGCAACTTTGAGGTATACGTATTTATTGGGATACAGTTACTAGCACTGCTATTTTGTTTTGGCTTTTACACTAGGGGTGGAGTTACTAAAGACAAATAGACTGTGCACTGTAGAAGTGCAGTTGCATTAACCTCCCTAGCGGTCTGATTATGTCCATATTTCTGTGCTCAAAGCGGTACATTTTTTCCCATGGAAATATGTATTTTTTTTTATTGTAGGCCTGTAAATTTTAGGAATAACTCACTGAAATCTGTCCTAACAAGAGTCTAGTAAACATCCCGGGTATGTTACAATTTGAGACACAAAATCATAAATTATAATTTAATAAATAATAATATAATCAAACCAAAAACACTGAAATTTGAAATATAGCGCCAAGTTCGCACATCACTGAGCAAAGTCGCAAAATCGTTTTCAGTGTCTGATGACGAATTTCCCCACGAGTCATCATCACTCAATTCTGCAAGTGGTTCTGATTTACTATCGCTGTTCTCTAGCCGGTCTAAAACCGATTTTGACCTAAAGGGACGCTTTTTGGACGCCATAGACATTTCTCAGAACAGTAAAAATGCAGGCAGGGCACAGGACAAAGCACTCGGGACAAAATGTATGTGAAATGCTTTGATACAGTAATGTTTTACTATGTGATTTTAGTGTATTTAGTGAATATCATTTTTTGTCATTTTCAAATTTCCCGCCGTTCCATCCCCCGTACGTCCCAACGCTCGCAGGGAAGGGAACCCAGATGACAGATGCCGGCATCCGCCGGAGGACATTACAGGGGACACTGCAGGAGGGACATTACGGGAGCGCAGGACAAGGTAAGTGAAGAACAGATCCCAGAGCAGCGCCGCATGGTAAGCCTGAGTGTAGCTCGGGGTTACTGCTTGTGGTACTGAAACTTTACCCTGAGCTACACTTGGGAATACCGCCAGGGACGCTACTTTTCCCCAGAATTTAGTGAATGTGCTGAAGCACACTGTAAAAATACCTATTCAGGTGCACAGAAAATAAAAAAACAAAAAAAACAATTTTTGCTTGCACATGATTGGATGATGGAGATTAGCAGAGTTTTACCATATGCACCAAGTTCTAGGAAAAATGAGGGCAAAGACAATTGCAAAGTGCACAGTCAGTTTGTCTTTAGTAAATCCACCCCAATGAGTGCAATTTCCTAAAGCTGGAGCAGACGGAATCTGAAGCAACTGTGCATGGTGACTAATCAGCCTCAATCTTCATCATGTTCAGTTAAGCTTTGCAAGTGAAAGATAGAAGATGCTTGGTTACCATGCACAATTGCTCCAGATTCTATTTGCTCCAAACATAGTAAAATTCCCTTCATAGATTTGAGCATGTGACCCGAAATAATGACACTACTTGCTCTGAAAACAATGGTACGAGTTTTTGTTGTTCTAAAAATAAAAGCGTTTTTTTTTTTAAAGTAACACACTATATACTATCTATCAGGCATCTCTGTTTAAATTGCTCACATTTATGAAGAAGAATACTTTTGCTTTTTTCTATAAAGTTATTTCTCCATAAACTGCCCTCTAAATTATATTCTGAGCTACATGCTTACCACCAATCTTGGCATTAAAAGCTATTCCAACACCGCAAATCCCATTATTTGCAACTGCTGCCACCTCACCCGCACACCGAGTACCATGCCTAGAAAACAAAAAGAAACAGATTAAATCACACAAATCATACTGAATTAAAGTTTTCAGATATTGGATATTAAAGCAAAATGGTTAACTCAACCTCCTAATAACAATTCATGGTTATTCTGTAGGTTATTAAGAAAAAACAAAACAAAAAAAAAAAAAAAAATGATGTGCCTGCCAACATCAACCTTAGATTCTAGCCAAAGAAGAGACTGAAGCCTTCGTGTGTTCCTGGAAATGCATTTTTATTAAAACATACTTATCTATTTGCAGATGTGTGTAAGCACTGATTCATTCCGCTTGTGCTCCGTCCCCATCCAATCACAGACAGGCAAGATGTCAGTTACTGCTACTGTATCACACCAAGCTGTGACCAGGACAGAAACTCCACAGGGCTGAATGAAGGGGAGTATTGTGCACATGGGACATAAATCTCATGTGTCTGCCCTATTTTGTACCATAGACAGGAGCCACAGCTCCGAAAGACAAACACGAAAAGTACATGAGCTTGGCAAAGTTCTATTGGCTTTCCAAGGGCCTGTCCATTTCATTAACCCTTGTCCGGTCCTGCTCAACTTCTCCAAAGTACTAGTAAACAGACCTAAAATCATCATATATTCACATACTTATTACAATTTTCAAACAGTAATTTGTGGCCAATGAAGAGTGCATCAGGCTATAGGCCTGATTAAATCAAATGGCGAGTGCATTACTAATCGCCATCAAATTGATATTCTCATATATGAAATGAAAATGAAGTTGCTCAAGGCAACAAGAACAGGTATTCTTGTAGACACTTTTGATTATCAGGTCTTGTATATTGAAGGTCAGCTGGCATCTATGATGGACTCTGATAAAAAGATAAGGTACATAAAAATCCACTGGAAGAATGTATTGTAAGCCACCGCATATGCAACCTGAGCAAAGGATAGACATCTATCAAAGAATCTGGTCAGTCACAAATAAACACAGTGGCAATCCAGCTCCTCGATGTCTACAAGCACGTTGACGCTACAAAAAAAATTGACCCTGCACATATAGGGGAACTTGTATGTGCAGGACGGGTCTTTGTGGCATCCCAACACTTGTAGTCTTTGATAAACTGGATTGCGAGAGTGTTTGTTTGCAACTGTCCAGCTTATTTGTTGGAGGTCTATGTGCCTGTATATCCTTTGCTTATGAGAGTGTAATTTTACAAAACAACCAAAAGTGGTTTTACAGTACCTCACTATTTTGAGTCTGTTCTTGCATGCAATTCCATGTGGATTCCAATCGGAGACACATATGATTCTATATATATGTAGATTATCAGCTACTGGGATCAAGGCACTAGAGTGCTATTAGAACTTCCAGTACCAAGTGGGTCAAAGTGGATGGTGAGCTGCTCCTCTTTGGGGATTGGCACTAGGTGTCCTGTTACCGTTTCATCATTTGCACGGGGGTGGATGGAGACATCTATTATTTATATTTTGGGCACTTGATTTATATGGACTTAAATTTTTAATGCATGGTGTATGTATGTATGAATTGAACTCTATACTTATGTGTAGCAATAGCTTTATACTGCATGTATTTTAGTGGTTTCAAAAGGTAGTTGCCCATTTTAGTTATTATACGTGCATGGTTTTTGGGGACAATATGATTTTTGATGCATAACTTGATAGGTTTTTCATAAGCAATCACAAATTCCATTTATTATAAAAACAGGCCATTCAATGAAATGGGCACAACAATGAGAATAAAAATATTAAATACTATTATTGTTATTTATAGGATAAACATTATACTAATTAACTGGCATTCAATACAATGGGTATGGTAGTTATGAGATTATATGTGAATATCAAAACCAAAAAGGGACAGACACTATTTTTATATTATTATTATTATACAGGATTTATATAGCGCCAACAGTTTGCTCAGCACTTTACAATATAACAGGAGAGAATACCTTTACCAAATTATGCCCTAAGAGTTTACAAAGTTTGTGTGCAATCTTTACACCAACCAAATCCCAATTATAATACGTTTCTAAAATATGAAAACAAAATTACAAAGTCATAGCGATAGTGTGGAGAACGGGGTTAAGCGCCATTTACTATAATGTAACTCGACATCAGGCGGTTTTTTTTTTTGTGCATGTGGTCATGCTTCATGTGTGTGATACAGCCAATCATTTAAGTAGCCTGCCTATGTTCGATAAACATGGCAAAGAAGCTCATGCACCTTTCAGAGCTTTATCATACATTCTTGCATGGCATGTTTGGGGTGCCATTAACAATGGCAGTGCAAGTGTGGCAGGTTTTGTGTGTTTTGTGTATGTGCCAAAAACTGTGCGATTTTCCAAGAGTTGTTGCACTATACTAGGGAGAACGGGGCCTTAGTTTGTAACTTGCCAGAAACTGTAATGATTGGCTCTTGACATCAACAAAGACGCTCCAGATATATCGTTGGAAGCACACACCCCAAAACTAGAGATTATTTTAAGGTTTGTCCACTCAAAGATCTGCTTGTTGCACAATTTAATTCTACAGTAGGTAGACCAGAAATCGTAAAAATAAATAAACCTAGGTTTAAAAAAAAAAAGATGTAGGTTACCAGAGTTCACATTCTACGTCTGATGAGAATGATGTTAAACCTTGAGAAGAGAAGGCCAGCTTTCAGTCCCCCGACTTTAAAGATGGAAAATAAGGCATGCCAGCTGTGGTTACAACCTTCACCTTGACATGACTGCGGCAGCTCTCCAATCAGGAGAATTATAGCACGTTAGTTTGTGCTGGACAGGCCAGATAAAATATGACAGCTAAATAGATTTTACAATAAAGCACATCATTTTAACCCCTGTGTCAAAATCTTACAAGTCCATTTTCATGGCAGGCAGGTGCTCGGTGGCACCAAATGCCATTTTCTTATCCAGCAAGCTGTAAAATATGCTGCAAACCAGACATTTCACAATGACAGGAGCAGTCAGCATTTTTAAACCATAACATAAAAAGTCAAGTGTTGTGAAAGGCATATCCTATGGGGCCACAATCATAACAAGAATCCTGCGTACTGGCATAAAACTGCACAATGCTAGGCTCTTCTCTCCGGTGGATCATTTGTAACTGCAAACTTCCTGCATGGTAATAGTCGTGGAAGTTTTATAAGCAGAAAATGCTTGCAAATTTCCTATAAATCACCCTTAAAAGCAGCTTGTCATTTCTGCACTGTATCAGAAAAGGGAGGAAAAAAAAGACTGATAGGATCAAGCTATGGCCGACGTTGTGCTAGAGAGAAAATTGCAGTAAAATAGACGTAAAGCAAAATCACTGTCATAGTTGCTAACATTTATTAACATTCCCCCTACATTGTTGCTGACATATGGCCATCTGTCTGATTGCCTGGGACAGTCTTGAATATCAAAGACCAACCCTTGGAAATTTTTTCTTCTAGCTTCCAAAAATGTCAAAGTGAAACTCTGGTTAAATGGCTAAATACAAAGTTGAAATAATATACAGTGAAGGAAATAAGTATTTGATCCCCTGCTGATTTTTAATGTTTGCCCACTCACAAAGAAATGATCAGTCTAAAAATGGAATGGTAGGTGTATTGTAACACAGAGACAGAATAGCAACAAAAAATTCAAAAGAAATGCATGTCTAACAAATTATGCACTGACTCGCATGTCCATGAGGGAAATAAGTATTTGATCCCCTTCACAATACAAGACTTAGTACTTGGTGGCAAATCCCTTGTTGGCAATCACAGAGGTAGGACGTTTCCTGTAGCTGGCCACCAGGTTTGCCCACATCTCAGGAGGGATTTTGGCCCATTCCTCTTGGCAGATCCTCTCCAAGTCATTAAGGTTTGGTGGCTGATGTTTGGCAATTCAAACTTTCAGCTCCCTCCACAGATTTTCAATTGGCTAGGCCACTCCAGGACCTTAATGTGCTTCTTCTTGAGCCACTCCTTTGTTGCCTTGGCCATGTGTTTTGGGTCATTGTCATGCTGGAACACCCATCCACGACCCATTTTCAATGCCCTGGTTAAGGGAAGAAAGTTCTCACCCAAGATTCGCCCTGTCCATCGTCCCTTTGATGCGGTGCAGTTGCCCTGTCCCCTTAGCAGAAAAACACCTCCAAAGCAGAATGTTTCCACCACCATGTTTGACAGTTGGGATAGTGTTCTTGGGGTCATGGGCAGCATTCTTCCTCCTCCAAACACGGAAATTGAGTTGATGCCAAAGAGCTCGATTTTGATCTCATCTGACCACAACACTTTCAACCAGTCCTCCTCTGCATCATTCAGATGTTCAGTGGAAAACTTCAGACGGGCCTGTACACGTGCTTTCTTGAGCAGAGGGACCTTGCGGGCACTGCAGGATTTAAATCCATGTCGGCGTAGTGTGTTACCAATTGTTTTCTTGGTGACTGTGGTCCCAGCTGCCTGGAGATCATTGACAAGATCCTCATGTGTAGTTCTAGGATGATTCCTCACTGTTCTCATGATCAATGACACTCCACGAGGTGAGATCTTGCATGGTGCACCACACCTAGGGAGACTGACAGTTGTTTTGTGTTTCTTCCATTTGCGAATGATTGCATCAACTGTTGTCACCTTCTCACCAAGCTGCTTGCCGATAGTTTGGTAGCCCAGTCCAGCCTTGTGTAGGTCTACAATCTTGTCCCTGACATCCTTGGACAGCTCTTTGGTCTTTGCCATGGTGGAGAGTTTGGAATCTGATTGTTTGATTGTTCCTGTGGACAGGTGTCTTTTATACAGGTAACAAAATGAGATTAGCAACACTCCCTTTAAGAGACTCCTAATCTCAGCTTGTTACCTGTATGAAAGACACCTGGTAGCCAGAAATCCTGATGAATGATAAGGGATCAAATATTTATTTCCCTCTTGAACATGCAAATCAGTGCATAATTTGTTAGACATGCATTCCTTTTGAATGTTTTGTTGCTATTCTGTCTCTCAGTGTTACAATACACCTATCATTCGATTTTTAGACTTATCTCTTTGTGAGTGGGCAAATATTCAAAGTTAGCAGGGGATCAAATACTTATTTCCTTCACTGATGTTTGCCCTTTTACATTTTGTAGTCTTGGTCAACCAGTTTGACAATTTACAGACCTCTTGTATAATGTGGAGTCAGGCTGGTGACACTTCTAGGTTCATGTAAGCCTCTGTTCACACTTGAGCAAGAGCATAATCAGGCAATTTAGAGGCTCATTTGCACATTGATATGCACAGCTTGTAGTAAGATCATGTTACACGTGCATTGTTGTTAGTTTGCCTTTAAATAAATTTTGTCCCTTCCTCAATTAGCCAGGAGATGCTTTATAGAACTAGTCCCACCATCTTTTTTAGTGGGTTTTATTTAATCTTTTTCTTCTTCTTTTCTTTAAATCAAAAAAGACTTTATTAGAATTAAACAATATGGCATTCCAGGACAGTACAAACAACAATGTGAACATGATAGTACATTCAAGAAAAAAGAAAAAAAAAAAAGAAGAGGGTACATACTGTACTATACAGTGCCATCTAGCATTTCCCCAACAAATCATCTCCTCAATAAAACAACAAAGGTACCCAACAGCAGAAAATTTACAGTTGACAGGACAATGAGAGTGAAATAAAGGTCATACCTCTATGGCCTAGCAAGGCATTGGAAAATTCTCTAATATAGGAGTTCACTAGGGCTGAGACCAGGAGTGTCGAGCCATAGTCCCCATTACTTTTCAAAGTTACAAGGGCAGCCCCTGAGCTGGTAATTATCAGGAGGAGTACCACATTACCTACGGTATTCACCCAAGACTTGTGTGTAGGGGATCAAAGGATTTCCAAATTTGCTAAAATAATTTTCAGGCATGGAAGAGGGCACGGCCTATTGCTATCCTGAGAGAGTCTCTGTAGAACCTCCGCGGGGACACCCAGAAGGCAGCATTTAGGGTTCAATGGGATATTTACCGGAAATGCCACATTCAATGTGTCTAGTACGTTCTTCCAACATGGATTAGCGTCCCTTTTGTTTCTGTTCTTTGCATATGTAATTGCTGAAGCTAGACATAGATATGATTTTCTTTTATGTTCATCTGTGAAGATCAGCACAAACTTTCAAATAAAGCTTTCTACATTCTGCAAGATGCAATTTGAATAGAGTCACTGTCTACCTACACTGATGATAGTATAAATTACAGCTATCAGTTATACAGATCACACTGACAGTGTGTAGACAGAGGAAGTAGAACAAGCACACAAGCAGAACTGCATGATTTTGGCCTAATTGGGAATGTCTGAAATACATGCATGTACTTTTAAGCTTCACGCAACAGAAGACACAACACTCAGGTGGGAACAGGCCCATTGAGAATAATGGGACCTCTCATCTTGAGTGTTATGCTTTGGGAGTCATGCAACAAAACATTCAGATATGAATTGGGAGCTCAACACAGTGCCAGTGTGGTGGATTCCTATTCTGCCTTTTGCCTGGCCAGTTAACATTGCGTGTTTTTTGACTCCATAGATTTAAATGGGAGTGCTTGAAAAACATGCATAAAAGGCATGTTTTTCAGGTACTCCCATTGCGGTTTTAGGGACAAAAACAAGGGATTCTACCTAAAAAAAGATGTACTCTTTTTAGCTTAACGGGGCAGAAGACAGAATGTTTAGGTATGAATGGGCCCAGTGAGAATTAGAAGATTCATCATATTGAGTGTTGTCATGCTTTGGAAGCCCTGCAACAAAATGCTCAGGTGGGATTGCGGGTTCAATACAGCGCCAGTTTGGGGGCTTTCTAGGCCAGCCCTCGAAATTTCCACTCACATTGGGCGAGTGGAAATAAGGTGGGGACGAGCATCGCTGGCACAATGGGTGTAAGGGAGGGGTGGCGGTGGGGGCAGTGACAAGCAGCTATCTCCTGTATGTCTTTTAATGAAGCAGCTGAAAGCCGCAAGAGAGGGAGAGGAGGAGATGCGGCTTTCAGCCGCTTCATTGAAAGACATACAGGAGATTGCTGCTTGGCACTGGCCCCACTGCAGCACCGATAATCCCTGATCATTCCATTACT
Source organism: Staurois parvus (assembly GCF_062004578.1). NCBI lineage: Eukaryota > Metazoa > Chordata > Amphibia > Anura > Ranidae > Staurois > Staurois parvus. The sequence continues at coordinate 731,954 of NW_028318268.1, forward strand.
CGCCCCCCACTATGTACTCCTCAGTGCCCATCCCCTCCTCCTATCCTCCGCACCAATAGGAGAAGAGGGGAGAGAACCCAGATCTGCTCTGCCTCACCCTGTGCCCACCTACACTCCAGTCCCTGCAGCTTCAGAGGATGTGTGGGTGGGAAATTGGACACGGAGCAGCCGACAGCTCTGACACATCTGACTGAGCATGCGAGTCCGACCTCTCTTCCTTCCTTCCACCCCTCTTTTCCTTAATTCCACCCACCCCTCCCATTCTTCCACCCCTCTCTTCCTTCCTTCCTTCCACCTTCCCTCCCTCCCCCTTCCTTGCACCCCTCCCTCCCTCTCACCTCTCCTTTCCACCCCCTTCCTTCCTTGCACCCCTCCCTCCTTTTCTCCCTTCCTTCCTTCCTTTCATTTCTTCCTTCCTTCATTCTGCATAAAACATTTAACAGTGCCATTTTGCGTGTTTAGGGGCAGGATTTAGAGCAGGGAAGGGTAGGAGTTGGGTGGGGCAACTGGTGGAGAGTAGGCTAGTAGCTCAGGACTTGAAATTTTTAGCCCTATTCTAGGCTACCTCTTGGCCTCCTCTCTGGTCACTTAACATTGTGCTTTTTTTTGACCCCATAGATGTGCGTTTTTCAGGAGCTCCCATTAAAGTCGTTACAGCTGTTGGCCCCATAACCACACTCAGGTGGGAAAGTGGGTTCAGCTTGCATCCAGATTTGTGGCTTCCTCTTTTGCCCCTCGGGCTCTTGCCTGATCATTGAATAACATCATTACCTCTGTTCAATGAGCAGGGAATTGATCCAGCAAGCATCAACCTGACTAGCCAAGGTATACATCACAAGGGCGTCTGGACGAATTTACAAATCCCTTTAGCAGGTAAAGCCGTACACATATGTATGTGGCCTGTGTATGTAGCATATTGCAGCGAGTTTCAGGTTTACGTTGATATTTGCAAAGATGGGCATTTAAAAAACTAAAAAAAAAAAAAAAATAATTCACAAAAGAATACAATTCGCTATAACAATTAAACAGAAGTTCGCAAACTATGTATGCCCATTTTTTTTTTCAAATCTAAATGCTAAAATGTTACTACCACCTGCAAAAATTACTGTGAAGCCAGATGTGTTTCTGGGACCGTGGCAGTACCCTTTTCTGCTGCAAATATAGCTGAATAGTAATTATGCAGTCAGAGGGTTTTTTTTTTTTTTATATTGTGGTCAGTGCTAAAAAACAGGGACAATTACAAGCACATATCATCCAAACCAGAAGTCAGGGACTGCTAGCAACCAATAAAAAATAAAAGCCAACAATAACTGAAAGTATCCCTCTAATGAAAATGTTAGCAAATCTACAAAACAGGTAAATCTGGAGCACTTGGCAGACACTCCTTTGTCTGTACTATAGACAGAAAATAGAAAGTAAAAAAAAACTCCCAAATGGGTTACATCCACACATTCAAACCTGTCAAACCAAAACCTCAGCACACAGCTCATTAAACAGATAGACAGCAAGAGTGATCGGAGATGCACCCAGCCAGGTGTTTCACACTGTCCAACCAAGCCTCCATTATCCTCAGTTCAAGTCAATTAGTGCTTAAGTATGCAAGCTGGAGTTGTGCTGCAAATGAGATTCATGTTGATCAGGGATGAAGTACAGCTATTAGGAAGATATAAAACAATGTATTTGGAGGCCATCTTTTAAACCCATCCCAGCGTTTTACGACTGAAGTGCTGTAAGATCACAGCAAGACAGACAGCTGTCTCTACCGTGTGACAAATAGAATCAGTCACAATATTTGGTAAGCCCAAATCACTTGTAGTTCTACAAAAAAAAAAAAAAGTAAATAACCATGTACGTGCTTAAAAGAGTAATGCCACTTTTGTGGGAGAAAAATTGGGAAGAAATAAAATTAAAAAAAATAAAAAAAAAATAGCATATACAGTTGCTTCACAAGCCATACTGTAATTGAATGTTAAAGAATACGTAAATGAAAAACTTTCGGATAGAGTGGAGATGGATTAGAACACTTGCCAATTTTTATTGCTGCCTGTATCATCATTAAGGAGATTCGTCCTCTCTATTTGTCCTGTTTACCATTATCATTGAAAGTTAAAGAAAATCCCAAATTTTGGGTAATCCATAGAATAGTAATAGAGGGGAAATCTTTCAATATGGACACTAGTTCTGGTGACCTGGAGGTCCCCTAGAGATTCCCTTAATTTGCAGGTATTTCCTCTCACTTCCTGCTTGGCTAGGAGCTGACGTAAAGGTAAATCACCCAGTGGGACAAAGATAGCAAAAAGAAACCTTACAGAGGTTATAACCCATCCTTACTCCATCCAAAATGAAAAAAAAGTTTTGCGTATGGTTCTACTTTATTAAAAATTACTTTTTCTTTTCAGCCACTGTAATTTTCTGTACAATTCAGTGCGATATGGCAGCCTGGAGGCCTTCTGTACACAGTTGGTGTACAAAACTTCCCCAGAAATGTCTTTTTCTGTTTGTATGATTGGCTCACTGATTTTCCCAGAAGCCTGTACTAAGATACAAGTTTCAACTTTCAACAACTTTCCTCATTAGAACACTACAAGTGCATCAGATGAAAACATCACTCCAATTCAGGTTCACTTTGCCCACAACAAACCGCTTTCTTTCTTCAGAGCAGAAACAGGTAGTGATCTACAAAGTTCGTATAAATCCTAGCAATGTACATTGCTTTCCAGGGATTTTTTTTTTTCACAACAAAAGTGGAATAACTCCAATTATAATGATTTACAAAGAAAAAAAAATAGAAGAATAACATGTACATAGGCTGCTACATCTAATCTTCAAATCCCCAGTGATACAAATAATGTAAGTATATAGACTAAATCACATAAATATCCTCCTGCGCTCTTATGGTAAGTAGTAAATATAAGCTAGGAAGCAGCCAGCATCTGTCCCATACCAAACAAAGGCAATATGAATAGAATATAAAATTGATGCAGCGCTAAAAGAACAAAGAACTAAAACCTAAATACAGTAGATACCAGATAGTAAATATAGGTATTGACATAACCCAAATCCACCTAGGGATGAGCAGAAAACAGTGGCCCTTAATAGGCTGATACCAGTGGTTAAGTGCAGGATAAAGTGTCCATAGTTCATATATCTAGAGGGGTGCAGGTGAATCACAGCACACTTTAAAAAACGTGACCCCGGGCAGTCTTGCTGCAATGGCCTCTCACCTCCACTCTATGACCCTACAGGGCCACAAAGCGTAATGTAGATCACCACGGAATCCTCCAATTCAGGGACTCTTTTGATAGATTGGCATCACATGAACAGGGACAGAATTCCTCCAGGCCAGTGGGTAAATGGAAGACACTCTCCTCCGATGTCACAACCGCTCATATGCTCATAAATGAGGAGATAAACACAATCCTCATAGTGTATTACCGCTTTATTTGTACATAGGCAGCAGACATCCAAACAAGGAAAGAAGGTAATCCACTTACATGGCAAACGGCTTGTATGGAGATAGCAATACAATGCTGGGTGTACAGCAGGATCAAAAAGGTGCACCAAGATGGCGTCACGCCGGAAGTGCGTCACCACGCTATTGCCGTCGACGCGTTGCGTCACGTGACTTCATCAGGACAGCGTGATTGGCCGGCAGCACAGGATCTTTATGCATCTTCGGTAGGGTATAGATAACTGGTAATCTACATACATCTGGAACCAGATATAACGCTTCTTTTTTATTAAGTACCTTAATATCCTTTCCTTTCTTGACTAATGCAACAAGATCCTTTTTAAATTGACTGGTCGGATCTTTTGATAAGGGGAGATATGTATTGGTGTCACCTAATTGTGACTCCAATTCTTTTTCGTAATACTCCTTTGAAAGTATCACTATACTCCCCCCTTTATCAGCAGGTCTGATGACTATATTGTCCCTTTTGGACAGTCTCTTCTGTCCAATGTACAATGCTTTATTTTGCCTCATTTTCCCAGGATTAAGCATAAAGATCCTGTGAATCCACCAGGGCGACCCATTGTTAATGGGATACAATCGGTAATGTCTAGGATGGGTCAATATATTGATATTTTCCTCCAACCCTTGGTTATCAAAACTAAGGCCTACCTGAGAGACACTAAACACCTTATACAACTGTTAGATGGTATCCATATAAAGGATGGTATTTTGCTTGCGAGTGCAGATGTGTCTGCTTTATATACCATCATTGATCATAAGGATGCTGTGGACTCGGTGGGCTGGGGTATTAGATTATTTAGTGACCTCCAATGGCCACAGAGGAAATTTATTCTGGAAAGTCTGGAGTATTGTCTCTCCCATAACTACTTCTGGTACAAAAAACAGTTTTATAACCAAATGAAGGGAGTAGCTATGGGAGCCAGGTTTGCTCCCAGTGTGGCCAACTTGTTCATGGCCCACTGGGAGGAAGAGGCAGTGTATCAGAATCCTCCTAAACAATTACTCCTTTATAAAAGGTTTATTGACGATGTTATCATTATCTGGGATGGATTGGAATCTGATTTATTGTCCTTCCTAAATCAGTTAAATAGTAATGATAAATGCATCAAGCTCTCGTGGGAAATAAGTGGCACTTCCATTAATTACTTGGATTTGTGCATTTCGGTGAGGGATAATAATCTTCATACTAAAACTTTTTTCAAAAAAGTAGATCGGAATGGATACATTCTACTAGATAGTTGCCATTTTCCTCCTTGGCTGATGAATATCCCAAAAGGACAGCTGGTCACACTTAGAAGAAATTGCACAGATATCAAGGAATATTATGAGCAAGCTAACATTATGGAAGAGAGATTTTGTAACAAAGGTTATTCTAGAGAAATGATTAAAAATAAGATTGCAGAAGTGGGAACAATGATGAGGAGTAACCTTCTTGTTGATAAACCCAAGACAGAAGATTTGGGGGACCACATGGCGATTATTCTGGACTTTACCAGCAATTACAAACAGATAGAAAGTGTATTCAGACGTTATTGGCCCATTCTAATAACTGACCCCATTCTCTCAAAATTGTTACCGGCTACACCTAAATTCATATACAGGAAGGCTCCTTCCCTTAGGTCCAAATTGGTTCGTAGTGTATTGGACCCCCCTACTAAAAGTTCTAAGGCTACGTTTCTTGATCAAAAAGGGTTTTTCCCGTGTAAGATCTGTTATGCCTGTAGAGCCACTAGGGGCTCGAACACTAGATTGAGTTCCTTTTCAGCTACTAGTAATGGTAGGTCTTTTCAAGTTAAGGACTTTATATCGTGTAGAACGGAGGGGGTCGTGTATGTTCTCCAATGCGGATGTGGTTTGCAATATGTGGGAAGGACAAAAAGACCTTTATGGGTCCGGTTGAGAGAACATGTCCAGAATATAAAAAAGGGCTTCCCGAAACATTGTTTATCCAATCATTTTCGGCTATACCATAATCAAGACCCTTCTGGTCTTAAATTTTGGGGAGTCGAGAAATACAAGAAACATTGGAGAGGGTCCCACAAAGTGAGATCTTTAAGTCAGATAGAATCGAAATACATTTTTCTCATGGATACATTTGCCCCGATGGGACTCAATATTGAGTTCGACTTGAACTGTTTTATCAGTGACCGATAATATTTTTTATGTAGATATAATGTGTGCTATAGTACTTGATGCAAAGAGTTCATGCAGGATTACAAAGGAGCGTTTTTTCTTTAATTATTTTATTAAATATATTTTTTATATATTTTATTATTCATATATTTTAGTCCATTTTATAGGGCAAGCTATGTATAATTATATGGTTATGCTCGTTTTATCTTTTTTATTCATCATTAAAGTATGTGGTTTTCCACATCTATAAATATATTATCTATTAGTCTCTCTATGATTAATGTGTTTATTATGGAGAGACATTGACTTGTGGTGCTCTTTTTATTAGCGTATTTCCTCACTGGGATTGCTAGACCTAATGGGAGTAGGTCTGTCCTTATTGGACTACATTAATATGGCTGCATAGGTTCTTTGCATGCTGGACCATTAGAATATGGCCGCGATCGCACCGCCCATTGTGGTCTCGATGGGTGCGGTTCCTGGCCTTTATAAGGAAGTGCTGCCGGCCAATCACGCTGTCCTGATGAAGTCACGAGTCACGTGACGCAACGCGTCGACGGCAATAGCGTGGTGACGCACTTCCGGCGTGACGCCATCTTGGTGCACCTTTTTGATCCTGCTGTACACCCAGCATTGTATTGCTATCTCCATACAAGCCGTTTGCCATGTAAGTGGATTACCTTCTTTCCTTGTTTGGATGTCTGCTGCCTATGTACAAATAAAGCGGTAATACACTATGAGGATTGTGTTTATCTCCTCATTTATGAGCATATGAGCGGTTGTGACATCGGAGGAGAGTGTCTTCCATTTACCCACTGGCCTGGAGGAATTCTGTCCCTGTTCATGTGATGCCAATCTATCAAAAGAGTCCCTGAATTGGAGGATTCCGTGGTGATCTACATTACGCTTTGTGGCCCTGTAGGGTCATAGAGTGGAGGTGAGAGGCCATTGCAGCAAGACTGCCCGGGGTCACGTTTTTTAAAGTGTGCTGTGATTCACCTGCACCCCTCTAGATATATGAACTATGGACACTTTATCCTGCACTTAACCACTGGTATCAGCCTATTAAGGGCCACTGTTTTCTGCTCATCCCTAGGTGGATTTGGGTTATGTCAATACCTATATTTACTATCTGGTATCTACTGTATTTAGGTTTTAGTTCTTTGTTCTTTTAGCGCTGCATCAATTTTATATTCTAATGTAAGTATATAAATATACTACTAATGCAGTGCTTAACTAACATCAACTAATTCTGAACACGTTTCGTCTTTCATGAAATGCGTTGGAGCAGAGTCTAGAAACACTCCCAAATTTGGTTGTGATTGTAGATGCAGAGGGTTGAGCTGACCCTCAACAGGGAATGAGAGAATAAACCATGACTGTGCTGAGCTGCAGGGAAAGGGGAGAGAAAATTCCTGCTATGACATGCTATGTTGCATAATTATCTTGTGCACTAGTTTTATGTGAGTGTATTGTATTCTTATATATTAAAAGTGGTGAAGCTTTTCTTCTCCTAAGTGCAATTATTTTATGCTTTCGGGTGACATGTCTAATATGCTCATGAAGGAGTCAATACAAGAAACTTACTATAAAAGGATTCTATTTTTAAGGAATTGAAATCAACTAGACTAGGAGAGTCCTAGATTGCAAAAAAAGAGGCAAATGAAAGGGTGGAGGTGCAATAAAATAAGGTTTTAATGTGAAAGAGGCGTGATGGACAGGATTGTTTTTTTCACTGTGTCTAAGATGATTGACACTTTTGTTGCATTTTGGGACTTTGGTACATTTTTGTTACAATGTAGTGTTTGTTATACTTTGCATTTTAGAAGCAATTGGGAATTGGCACCAATTAGGTGCTGCTACAATGTAGTGTTTGTTATACTTTGTGTTTTAGAAGCAATTGGGAATTGGCACCAATTAGGTGCTGCATCAGTAGTATATTTATATACTTGTTTCACTTGTAGTTTGGCCTGTGAGCGATCTCTGAAACAAATCAATGGTGGGGACACACTAACAGCAGTAAAATAAAGCAATAATAGAATAGTTTATTAAGTCTCAGAAAAGACTCACTAAGGGAGCACCAGAAATAAAGAAACACTACAAAATTGATACATAATGTCGGCGTCTAGCCACTAAGGTTAAATGGGATCAAAAAAAATTCATTTTATAGAAGAAAAAAAAGTTTCTTCCAATATGTGTTGGCATGCTAGGCATTGGTTGGTAAACTGCTGCACAGCTGTACATAGAAAAGCTTTTTTCATCTTTTTTTTTTAAAGGAATTATTTAAATAATGAAAGCTATTGTGATGGGAGTGACAACACGGGAGCACAACTGAGAGACAGGAGTCATTTTATACATGACGTAGTTGGACAAGGACTTTCATGGCAAGCTTACCAGTTATTTTGATTAAAGTTGCAGATTAAAAAAAAAAAACACAAAAAAGTTCTGAGTTACTTTTTTTTTTTTTTAAACATGTTAATACTTGGGTAACATGCGCAATGGATATTTTTTCAGCTGCTTGTAGGGGAGGCTTTTTTTTTTTATTCTGCCTCTAAATGCCCTGGCAGGTTAGCCTATGTCTCCATGCACACAGGCTTTTAAAAAGGTTTAGAGACAAGGGTGTTCAGAGGCAGGAAAAAAAAACCCAAAAAAACAAAAACCCAAAAAAAAAAAAAACCCCCCCCAAAAACAAAAAAAACACTGCCAGTGCATCCAGGATCATCAGAATTTAGGCAGAAAAGCACGTAAATGCATCTACATGTGTGTTAAAACTAGGTACATTTAGCGCTTGAGTGTTAATTCATTTCAATGACCAGAATAAATTATTTTTATAAGCATAAGGCGATTTTTCTGCCAAAACGCTGCTGCTAGGAGGAAAGGCTTCTAAGGGAGTTGTCATAATGTCCAGTGTGCATGAGGACTTATATGAGATTTTGCTGACTGGTCTTACATATAATTTAATCAACAAGACATAAGGGCTCATTTATATCTATAATCGGTGGATAATTTATTTTAGAGAGTAGTGCAGGTGTGGCTGACCAGCATTCAGGAGGTGATACTGCTGCCTCCTGAATGCCTGGTTTTTTTTTTTTTTGTTTTTATCAGCCAAATTGGCATTTTGAATGGGAATACCATATTGCAACTGCAAGCCTAGCATTTGGCTCACAGTGTGGCCCTATTCATCTGAAAGATTCACCTGCAGTAAATCACATTCACAAGCTAAATGAATATGCGCCCCTTAAGCCAACCATACACAGCTGGAATTCTGTTCACCTCCTGCTGAATCGGCTGAAAATCCAAGGGCTCCCTTGGCCAAACAGTGACTGCACCCCATTAGATGCAGTCACTATTTGGTGCAGTGGCATTCTGAATACAATACAATGTGTTTATGGCTAGCCTTAGGCAGGACATACATGGAGCAAATTTATTTCCAAGGGTTGCAGGAAAGATCTTTGCTTAATTCCCCCATCAACACAGACCATGTTGAAATGGGAATCCCTCCCATGGATCCATTGTGTTCTCCTCGCATGAAAAAAGACCGTGATTGCTAGCAGCTATACCAGCCACTAGTCAGTGGTGTATTTAGGTTTTGTGCTGCCCCAAAAATCGCCCCAACCCCCCCCCCCCCGAGAGAGCCTGAGATTGACCAAAAACACCCCTGCCTCCCACCCCAGAGAGCCTTCCACGACCACTGCCCCCCCATACACCAGCCACCATCACCCATGGCGAGAGAGAGAGATCGCTCTCTCCGTGGCGAGAGTTGGGCTGTGCATACACCATCATGAAACCCGCAGCCTCTCTCAGAACCCACCAGGTGCCCATGCCACGAGTGTCCCTTCTTCTGAGGGGCAGTGCCCCCCCTGAGAAATGCCGCCCTAGGCAAATGACTTGTTTGCCTTGTGGTAAATACACCCCTGCCGCTAGTGATAATCGTAAGTAAAATCCAGCAGGCTGGTTGTACCCAAGTTGATCAATTGATCAACCTAAGTACATTCAGTCTGCCCATACATGGTCGAATTTTGGTCAATTCCTGCTGAACCAGCCGAGATTCGAAGAGTCTATGGCCAACTTTAGTGTAATAAACACTTGAAAGTAAAATAGCACATTTCTATAGAGGTCTGTACATCACATCAAAAAGCAGGGCAGCAGTAAAAAGGTTGACTATATAAAAGTATACAAAGTGTAACTATTACTGCTATGGATTATTATTATTATACAGTATTTATAAAGCGCCAATGGTTCGCTCAGCGCTGTACATTACAAAGGGGGACAGAACATGTGACAGAACAATACCAATACAATATTTTTATTGGATAGATATTGTTTACGCAAGGCTTCTTCTATCTAAACCTTGTCTGGAAAGCTAACTATACAACGGATTTCAAACCTTTTTTGTAATATAATTTTACACAATCCAGCACAAAATAACCTTTTATTTAGAAAACTGCCTTTACAATGTGTATCCAGCACAAAAATCAAGATATCTGGAAATGCAGCCATTTTTATAACGGCAGAGAATGCAATTTTCAGTCATTTTCTCCAGTTCTCAAATGCTTCCTGACCAGAGGCCTTTACAGGAAGTGAAGCGTGCAAGGAACATTGCTTCCCCGGCCTAATGAACTCACTATCTAATTTTATATCTATGTCTGGTCTCCAGACTTCTATTACATAGCTCGGATTGCTGAAAACCGATCACTGAAGGAAAAAGACAAAAAGGTAAAATGCTTTTTGCAATGGACTGTAATCTGTTAATTAAATAGTAAATAAAAAAGAGATGCAGATTCAGGTAAAAGCTTTTTATTAACAATGTTGCCAGTTATTTTCCTATCTTCAATTCTCATCATACTCAAGCCATTACCCTCAAAATTTTTACACTTCAAACACTGGTGCTTCTACTGCAGGTAAGGGTGGTGGTGTCTCCAGACAAGGGTTGTAATAATTGGGTAAATTTTTAAGGCAGATGTAGGAAGAATAATCCTGAATGAACATTGTTCACTGCACTGAAAGTGTGACAAGAAACATGGGTCAAACATGAAGTGCAAACACAAAAGTGTATATACGGGGCTTCTTTTGTCAGGGAATACGTGTAGGTACTAAATCGGTCGGTAAGTTTGCACCAGAAATTCAAAATAACCCATAATGTACGGTCTAATCTGTGCCCTAATCAGCAAAGTCATAATCATCCAGCCAATAACCAAAAGGAATAGAAAACCCAGCCTAATCATCATAAAACGTTGGGCTAACAACAGCCATTGTCAGTGTTGGAGCTATTGGGAGAACTGATAATTCATGTAGGGCAGAGGTGGGCAATTCATTTTTCCATGGGGCCCCATGAGACACTCAGGCAGTTGTGGAGGGCTGAACCAATAGGCTGAACTGAATTCTGCTCAATATCCACGTAACTAAAAAGAATATTCCCCCTTGAAACAAATTTTAAATACAACTCCATAAGGGGCACCAACCTTATTTAATATGGCAAGATAGCACCTCCTTGTGCCAAACATACATGGAGTCAGCAGAGCAACCACTCTATGGGAAAACCATGAGGGCATTTATACATTCATTCTACTGTTATACATGTCCCCGGTGTGTGATATCACTTTCACTGCAAGTTAACGCCAAACAGTGGGGTCGTAGGCTCTGTCCCTTATATGTGGGGTGGAGGGAAGGACCTGGCAATACCTCCCCTTATTCCCTTCACCTGCATCAAATATTTGTTCCTTACCTCCCATGGTCTGCCCCAGTAATTTATGGGGTGGTGCCAACCCTCCTACAGACACGAAGCCCCTTGGAAAGGGCAGAAGTGCAATCGTCACCATCTTGGTGGCTGGTTGACCAACAAGGTTGAAGCACAGCTGCTGTTGCCATCTTGTTGACCAGTTGGCCTGGAACCCACACTCCTCCCCCAGAGCCATGAAGCAGTGTCGCACACCCTTGGGAGCAGGGGTGGACTGACAACTTATGGGGCCCCCGGGCAATAGGGAATCATGGGGCCCCTGTGTCCTCGCCCAAACTCAAAAAAGCCTGTGAAAAAGGTACCAAGGGCATCTCATGGGGCCCCCTACTGACCCTGGGCCCTCGGGCAGTGCCCGAGTTTCCAAATGGTCAGTCCGCCCCTGCTTGGGAGGCAGAAATTCAACTGCCGTCATCTTTTGTAGACACCTGTTATCCAACACATTACTATGAAGATGGAAACAATTGAGTACTGTCCGTGATACTTTTTTTATATTTGCACTAACATACAATTTTGAGGACAAGCTTTCGGGGTATGTCCCCTTCTTCAAGGTCTAAGCAGTACTATTAAAAATCACAAAGTTTAAGCAGAATGTTAGAATGGATTGAGAGAAAAAAAAAAAAGGGCTACAGATAAGATACATCAAAAGTGAGGGGGGGAGGGGGGATACAACACTCACACAGAGGGGGTCAAGTTTTAGCTAATAGATAGTCATAAAGCTGTCGGATAGTGGTTGAGGAATCCCATGTCCAAATTAAGACCGTTATCTTTAGTGTCAAATAGAATTATCATTCTTAGTTCAAATGTTTTTCTTTCCTGGATGGATTTAAATTTTCCTTTCAGAACTAAAATATTGAGGTCTTCCATATTGTGGCCTGGTTGTGAGAAATGGTGTCCTACAGGTGTGCAGAGGTCATCTTCTTTATGTTCCTTGATGGTATGTCTGTGTAAATTCATCCGTGTTTGCAACCTCTGTCCTGTTTCACCAACCTTTTGGATACAACCTAAACATAAAAGCAACCCAACATCTATACCTCTTACCATCAGTGACCTGGAATCTAATCGGGAATCCCAAGGTATCCCTTGTGTAAATGCTGACCCAACTGAAAATGTGGATATTACAGAGGAACTTGGAATCATCAACTTGTCAAATCATAAACTTTCTGAACCAGAATTAACTATCCTCTCCAAAGGCCTTACATTCTGCCCAACCACCAAATTGGATCATTTACAAGTATTGTCAGATATGGAGGATTTCTTCAGGAGACTAAGGCTCAAAGAATATTTCCACAATAATGAAAGGAATCCTAGGACAATGGAGTGCTACACAAAGAAAAAGAACAGCTGCTTCACACCTCCACAAGGACGCAACCCCAAACTGGACACCTATATTGATAGCTTCAGATTGCGAGCTACATCCCTGATATCCACTCAGCAAAAGAAAATTCTGTACAATCTTTCACCACTAGAGCGAAGGGCTATACACGATTTGCGCAACAATCAGGCCATCACCATCAAACCAGCGGACAAAGGGGGAGCAGTTGTTGTGATGGATACAAACAAATACATACAAGAAGGCCAGAGGCAGCTGGAAAATGCCATCTACTATAAAAAACTGGATCATGATCCAACCCAGGACTTTACAAAGCAATTAAAAGGTCTCATTAAAACACTTCCAGCCCACCTACATTCAGAACTTATAAATGCGATTCCGGATCATCCAGAAATCGGGGACTTCTACATGCTGCCCAAAGTCCACAAGCCAGGAAATCCAGGCAGACCCATCATAACAGGTATGAATACACTCACCGAACAAATCTCAGGCTTTGTAGAAAATTTTTTAAAACCGTTAGTCATGAATACTGCTAGTTTCCTGCAAGACACAACTGACTTTCTGAACAAGATCAACAACATCCAGCAATTACCATCTAATACACTTCTAGTGACTATGGATGTAGTATCCCTGTATAGTAATATCCCTCACAAGGATGGATTAGCTGCATGTCACAGATCCTTATCATCCTCACCAAACAACAAATACACTGCTGAGGATGTTACACAGCTCATTGAATTCATACTTACACACAACTACTTTGCTTTCAATAAGGACATCTATCTTCAATGTATGGGCACTGCGATGGGAAGTAAAATGGCACCCCAATATGCAAATTTATTTATGGCTGACATGGAGGAACAATTCCTGAACAGCATGGAACAAAAACCATACAGATACTTTCGCTATATTGATGATATTTTCATCATATGGACGGAAGGTGAAGAAAATCTAAAACAATTTTACTCATTGATGAACACTTTTCATCCATCAATCAAACTAAAAATGGAATACTCAAACACACAGGTCAACTTCCTAGACACCACAATATACATCAGGGATGATACGCTTCACACCTCAATATACAGGAAACCCACTGACAGATGCAACTACCTCCACAGTTCTAGCTTCCACCCCCAACACACGAAACGTGCCATCATACACAGTCAGGCCATCAGATACCACCGAGTATGTTCTGACCCAAGAGACAGAGATAAACATCTCGGGACACTAGCAGACTCCTTCCATAAGAAAGGTTACAAGGACAAAATTATCAACACTGGCATAAACACAGCCTTGAGAACCCGAAGGGAAAATCTGCTTCAGTACAAAGAGAAAAAAACAAACAACCGTGTACCTCTAGTAACTACATACAACCCGGCACTAGAAGGGATAAGAAAAATAATCAAAGATTTACAACCCATCATAACAGAGGATGGAAATCTGAAAGAAATATTCCAGCAACCCCCAATACTGGCTTTCAGACAACCCCCCAACCTCAGAAATAAACTAATCAGTAGGAAACTTCCTTCTGATTATGAGGTCACAAATAATGGAAGCAAACCCTGCAATAAGAAACGCTGCAAGCTGTGCAACCAAATCAATCCATCAAAAAGTGTCAGACACTCAAAAGGGATCTTCAATATCTCCGGATCATACAGCTGCACCTCCAGTAATGTTGTGTACCTTATCCAGTGCAGAAAATGCAGCAAAGGATCTTATGTTAGTGAAACAGGACAGAAGTTGCAAACACGGATGAATTTACACAGACATACCATCAAGGAACATAAAGAAGATGACCTCTGCACACCTGTAGGACACCATTTCTCACAACCAGGCCACAATATGGAAGACCTCAATATTTTAGTTCTGAAAGGAAAATTTAAATCCATCCAGGAAAGAAAAACATTTGAACTAAGAATGATAATTCTATTTGACACTAAAGATAACGGTCTTAATTTGGACATGGGATTCCTCAACCACTATCCGACAGCTTTATGACTATCTATTAGCTAAAACTTGACCCCCTCTGTGTGAGTGTTGTATCCCCCCTCACTTTTGATGTATCTGATCTGTAGCCCTTTTTTTTTTTTTTTTTCTCTCAATCCATTCTAACATTCTGCTTAAACTTTGTGATTTTTAATAGTACTGCTTAGACCTTGAAGAAGGGGACATACCCCGAAAGCTTGTCCTCAAAATTGTATGTTAGTGCAAATAAAAAAAGTATCACGGACAGTACTCAATTGTTTCTGTCGCAAATGCACTAATACGGCTACAATCACCTCAAGTACTATGAAGATGCAAAGGCAGGCTATGTAAATTGGAGGAAGGAAAAAAATAAGTCACCTTCAAAACAAAATCAGTGCAATTGTATTGCGTGCATGGGGTCTACTTATTTACATATTGATTGATATTGAATTTCCAACTGACCTCATGCAGCCCGTACATGGGTCAGATGTGGTCCTGGGCAGTGTAAAATGCCCAAATCTGATGTAGGGGATACTATACTGTGGATTGCCATGGTGGGCTACATATCTCCAGCCCCCAAATAGTCTTTAAGACTACTTTTTCTGCATCAGGAACAAGTCTACTTGCTGCTGCCCCCAACCCTGACACCCATAAACAAAAACCTTAAGGCAGAGGTCCAGCCAAAATAACCCAAAAAAAGTCAGCAGCTACAAAAACTGTAGCTGCTGAGTTTAAAAAAAACAAAAAAAAATAAAAACCAGACACTGACCTGTCCCTCGATCCCACGGTGTCTTCACACCGGGCAGGTTCACCGGCTGTCCTGCGTCCTTGGCATCTCCAGTGTGTGCACCCGGCTGTGACAGCTTGCTGCTTCTCATCCGGGTGCCCACTGTGCATGTGCGAGCAGTGCTGCGTTTTGTGGATGGTCCAGTATTCTTCTGGGACCGGTCAAGTGTCCCAGAAAACTACAGGGAGGAAGGGGGAGGATAACTTCCACTTCCGATCGCCTAGGCGATCGCAGAAGCAGTGGGAGCAGGTACTTATCAAATTCAGGTTCTCCTCCCCACGCTCCCCAAAAGTGCTAATCCTTAATGGGGAGCAGGGGACGAGGCCTTAAAGCGGAACTTCCCCTTTTGGGTGGAGCTTTGCTTTTCTATATTGCAGGTTACCAGTCCTTAGATTTGTTAGCTTTCCTCACCAGGTGATCCTGCCAGCAACCCACTTTCTAGGGTGACAACATTCACTCACCTTACTTTATAAAGAAGCAGCATTGGCAGGTTACTCTTCAGATTTGGACTACAAACACATACTCCCCTTGTAGGTCACAGAAGATTGTGGAGAAAGCTGCCAGCATAATTTCAGATATCAGTTGGCAAACTGGATCAACAGGTATTTTCTGTACTTGTGAAAAATGTTCTTCACCTAAAAACACAAAACTAATGTAGCCACTGCATCTAAGGACTGGAAGCTGCAAAAAAAAAAAAAATTTTATATATATATATATATATATATATATATATATATATATATGTGAGTGGCTGGTGTGTGGTGCAGTCCAGAGGGATTTCTGCAGTTCTGATGTGCCAATTTTGGCTCATTGCACTGTTCTTTTTTTTCACTTCTTTTTCAATGAACTTAATTGAAAATGTCATACACTTCATAAAGTTCCATTTCCCGCTGCATGTTGTGAGGCGGTGGATTGCTTTGTTTCATTCTGCGTTGAAAAAACAGCACTACAAATAAAAAAAAATATAAACAAATGCAGCCACCATACCTATGGACTGGTATGCCGCAATATTTAAAATTTTTGTTCACTGGTTTAGATACACTTGAATTAGAAGCAGTGTACTAAATTGCTGTTATGCACCAACTGTAGGCTAATGAAAACCAATCTATTATTAAGTAATAAATGTAGTTTCACCTTTTAATTTGTACAAATTATGTTAGAATTGGAGTAAACCTTTAAATACATCATCAATTAGCATAGTTTAATTTTGCTACAATTACAATGTTCTAGCTGGAAAAAAAAAAAAAAAAAAAAAAACAGATTCCAGTTATGTTTAAAGCAGATAAAAAGTAAACAGATATATTGACAAATCGAGAACAGCAAATTATGCACTGGCAGCAAAACCTATCTTTAGCTTTAGTGTTATCCCTGTATGGCAGGATGGGAATAAAAGTGGATGCTTAAAATGAGGTTAACTGGCATTGGGAGAAAAACAATCCCCAAACATCATTAACAGACTGGCAGAGCACAAACACCAACTGCCTGTGAAGAGATGAATAATTTATACCAACTTAAATCCATTACAAAATATAAAATAAAAAAAAGTGGGGAAGTGAGGGGTGACCTCTTAACAAAAAAAGTTTGGAACAGTAACAGTATGGTGCATAAGGAAAAGAAAAACTTATTTAGCAAACACGAAAAGTAATTGTAAAGGTTTGTTTTTTTCTTCTTAAAATAACACATTATACTTACCTGCTCTGTGTAATGGTTGTGCACAGAGCAGCCCTGATCCTCCTCCTCTTGGGTCCCCTGCCAGAGGTCCTGGCTGCTCCCCCCACTTGCTTGCTATGGGGACATGCGTGCGTGCTCACTCCTGAGACCTGCTCTGTGTTTCCATAAAACACAGAGCATAGCTCGGCCCCCAATCCCCCCTTCCTTGTCACTGGCTCTTACTGACAGCAGGGTTACCCAATGGCTCTCGCTGCTGTATCTGAGCCAAGGAGGAATGAGAAAGCCCCAGCTCTCATGCACATTTCTTGATTGAGATTGGGCTGAGGTATGTATTTGCACCCAGAAGGTTTTACAACCTTATTGCATAGAAAGTTTACATAGTTAGTCTGGCTGAAAAAAGTAAAAAATCCATCCAGTTCAACCATTAAAAAAAAAAAAAAAAAAGTTATAATCCTATACCCATAGTTGATCCAGAGGAAGGCAAAAAAAAAACCCAGCAAAGCACGGTCCAATTTGCTCATGCAGGGTAAATAATTCCTTCCTGATCCCGAGAGGCAATTGGACATTCCCTGGATCAACTTTACCTATAAATGTTAGTATCCAGTTATATTCTATGTATCTAAGAAAGAATCCAGGACTTTTTAAAAGCAATCCACTGAGCTGTCCAGAACCAACTCTTGAGGGAGTCTATTCCACATTTTACAGCTCTCACTGTGAAGAAACCTTTCCGTGTTTGGAGATTAAATTTCTTTTCTTCCAGACGTAAAGAGTGCCCCCTTGTTCTCTGTGATGACCTCAGGGTGAATAGCTCTACACCGAGTTCACTATATGAACCACTGATGTATTTATACATGTTGATCATATCCCCCTTTAATCTCCTCTTCTCAAGAGAGAATAAATTCAGTTCCTCTAATCTTTCCTCATAGCTGAGCTCCTCCATGCCTCGTATCAGTTTGGTTGCCCTTTTCTGTACTTTCTCCAGTTCCCCAATGTTCTTTTTGTGAAATGGTGCCCAAAACTGAACTGCATATTCCAGATGAGGTCTTACTAATGATTTGTACCGGGGTAATATGATATCTCTCTCTGGAGTCTATACCTCTATTAATACAAGAGAGGATTTTGCTCGCTTTAGAAGCCGCAGCTTGGCATTGCATGCCATTATTAAGCTTGTGATCTACCAGAAATCCCAGATCCTTCTCCACCATCGATTCCCCCAGTTGTACCCCCCTAGTATGTATGATGAATGCATATTCTTAGCCCCCAAGTGTAGAACCTTGGGGGTAAAAATATGCAGAAGTTGAAAAAAAAAAAAATATCTGCCTTTACAACCATTTTAAGGTTGGGGAGTAACTAGACTTGGGAAGCTTTCCTCCCTAAACTTCAAAGCATGAGAACCCTAAAAAATGTACTCCATTTGCTTCCTTTTCATCTGTTAAATATACCATGTAAAAGGTTTTTTTTTGTGCAATAGGTGCAAAAAAAATAGGTATTGGCCTTGCCAAATTTAGAGCCGTCCTGTGTGCGGTCTATACTTTCTGTGTTATCTCAAGGAGCCCGATTAGCCCTTCCAGTTCTTATCTTGAGACCACAGATCATGTTGTGGAGAGGAGAAGGGACAGGCATGAGTCAGAAGTTTAGCAAAAGACAAAAATGCTGTGGGTCTTCGGCTCATAACAGGATTTATGGTAGCCATACGTGCATAGATTTCTCACATTCAACCTGCAGGCTAAAAAGTGCAAAAACTCTTCTATCCAAGCTAAATCACGTGGATGGAGGAATTTCCCCTACCAGCTATTGTATTCAGACAGCCAGACACCCATCTGATAGATTGCAGCCACTGTGAGCCAACAAATTTCCACCTGGCTCCCTATATTTTTCAGTCAGTTTGTTAAATAGGTCGGTGAAGACAGTTCCACCTGTGGCTCAAATTCCGGCTGGTTAAATAGGAATGGACTCAAATTTGAGCCATGTACGGCAGGTTTTAGGAGCGGAGTGCAATTATGACAGAATAACAGGTATTTTTTGTATTGACAGGGTCTTTTAAGAGATAAAATATTATGTAAATGTACATACACTGCACAGAGTCTGAATTTTTTTTTGTCTCTCTACCAAAGAGCATTCGATGTGGGACAATTAGACCAATCCCCAGAAGAGAATTTGATTCCAATATAGTTTAAATAAAACTGATAATATTGTCAGGAAAGGTCTGCCCATAGTGCAGGCGAAAATCCATGCCGCACAAATATGCGCAGAATTCTTACGAGCCGGGCAGATGTGCGGGTGCTTGGACATAGGCGCGCATACAGACACGCGCCTGCCAAAAGGGCTATTTAAACTGGCTGCAGTAGATGTCCCAT
Organism: Staurois parvus; assembly: GCF_062004578.1. Classification (NCBI taxonomy): domain Eukaryota; kingdom Metazoa; phylum Chordata; class Amphibia; order Anura; family Ranidae; genus Staurois; species Staurois parvus. Next base: position 751,412 of record NW_028318268.1, read on the forward strand.
TGCCATATGGTTATATCCCTGCTTGTGTTCCCTGATTCCTGTGATTGACTTCTAATACCAAACCAGCTTGTTCCTGACCTCCGCTTGACCGCTACCTGCCCTGACCTCTAGCTTGCCTTGGATTTACCCTTCTGTCTCCGCTCCTGTCTGATTGATCTTCCGTTGCAGACCTAGCCTGTGACCCGACTACTCTTCCTCCTGCCGCTTAAGCCTGATCTGCCTGACCGATACCAAACCCGGCTCGTCTGACCCTGCATCCTCAGAACGCACCTCTTGGTAATCCATCCATCCAGCATGGCTGCATCGGAATCCTGCTCTCTGGCTCCGGCCCACCTGCAGCTCATCTGCTTACCAGCTATTACTGGACTGATCACAGGCACTCATACCCCACCATACCCCTGCGGCCGCTGTCTCACCATCGGCGGTCCTTGAGCCAGGGTTGCACAGGAGGTCTTCCTCTTCACGTCAGGCTATCCAGATACGTGAAAAATATACAGTATATATTGTGATACGCATGGGGGTATTGTTCCAGTATAGTGTGTTTTAGGTGCGTCCTCAACAGTCAGGAGCTACATTTCAGGATTTGGCAGTCCACGTTTCTTAAAAACTAAAAGGTTTTCACACAAACGGTTGCCTTTGCAGTGTTTTTCACCATCAGTTCAAACACAAAAATAAATGATAATCAAACTCCTGGCTCTCTTGCAGCACAGTTGCTCAGGTCTCAGACTCAAGACCTTTTGGCGCGCTTTTGCAGAACTCAGACCTCAACCGCAGAGATTTGGGTTGGTCCCAAATATATATGTAAAGAAAAATGCGCACACATACATATAGTATTTGATTAGTAATGAGCACTCAAGCTGACCTAAACACACTGCTCACTAGTCTTTATTCACCCCTTACCTAAGGGGCGCATACATAGCGATCGATCATTTTTTTGCTTCATAAACAATATCTAGATACAGATGTGATCAACTCAAAAGGTATATTGATTATACACCACTCTTTACAACCAGCAGTATCATTGCTGAGTTTCTCTCCATAATGTAGCAAAAGTATATTCTGTATAGTAACCCCTTCAATCTTTCAGCAATAAAAGGTTGTTTTTTTTGCAAACTCGCATAAATATTTTAAGACTCAAGTAAAGAGTTTCCACAGGCCAACTAAGTATTTTAAATTGCATCCCTCAAGTTAAGCAATAAACACTTTATTCTCAGTCGACCTTTAGAAAGGCTATATCAATTATGGTAAACACAATGACAGGTTTTTCAGATCGAAGCCAAAAATCTTTAGTGGGTTATATAGAAACAAAATTAGCCTAAAGGTGCTTCAAAAATGAGCAAAACCAGAATTGAATATTATTCATTAATCATGAAAAGTGAGTTGAACCTTGGAATGCTAAGCCTGTATACTGTCTCTATGCACAACTAGGCAAAAATGGTTAGTGGGTGGTCGAGCTAGAGGTCTGCATCAATTAAGCCTGCTATGGGCCTTGTAGAGCAAGCATTCTCAACCAGAGTTCAGTGGAACCCTAGGGTTCCTACAGAGGTTGCTAGGAGTTTAAGCTCTGACTGATTGACCTCCCATTTGATGGTGCCTACATATGTCTGAGGGCCAACGACACTTGGAATGGCACCAATGATCTTTTTTGGCAGTCTGTAAGGGGGGCTATAATATAAACAAGACAAAGATCATGAACACAGAAAATTATGATGATTTTAAACTTTATGGCGATAGAATAGAAATTGTAAAATATCTTAATCTCCTGGGCTCTTTCATAAACAAAGAAGCAACTAGTAGTGAGGAAATACTCTGCGGAACATTTCAATTTGTAAAGAGATCAAACTGGCTATGTCACCAGAAGCCCCAATGATGAAGTTACAACTGTTCTATATTGGTCATACGGTTAAAAGAGAAAGAAATAATGTTTGGGACGATCGAAGGAACCGGGCGAAGAGGGAGACCAGATACCAGGTGGACACATTGACTACAGTTCTGGGGATGACACTGGAAGATCTAGACTTCCAGACTAGCACAAAACCAACTTCTTTTTAGAACTCTCATTCATCAAGTGCTAGGACTCAGACCCGAGTTGACGGTGGTGATGGTGGGGGGTATTCTTACCACTACTGTAAAGGAGGCATTTTTTTCTCACTGCCCCTGATTTAATTGGTTTTAGCAGTGGTTCCCTGACATCTGAAAAGTATTTTGAGGGTTCCTCTTTAACCCTACGAGTAGAATGTTTGAGAAAGGTTGCTGTACAGAGAACCCACATACCAGTTGCAGAGAACTGCAAACTGAGAAAAAGTACCCATATAATACTTTGAAACATTAAACTTCTGTAGGCTTGTTTTCTATAGCACCATGAGCTCAGGAAAAGAAAATCCTAGGTTCTGCATCCAAAGGGTAACTGCTCTACAAAGCAACTAGATTACATATTCTGTATAAGAATTCCAGGACTGGTAAAAGCCAAGGCTAAACTGTATGCCCAGAATAGATGAAGTATGCAATCCAACTCCTAAATTTACATAAGGTTCACAAGATATTACTTGAGCCTACAGAGCCTCAGAAAAGATTTCCAATAATTCAATACACTGAGCCTGTGGTTTTCAACTGCAGAGCTCAAGTACCTCCACAACATATTCTGTCTTCAGGAATCCCCTTGGATTAAACAGCTGCTAGGGTATTTGTTGAGCCAGCAATACTGATTTCATTACATGTAGGATATGGAAGAAAACAAGCATGAGCTGTTTGGAGTACTTGGAGACTAGACTTAACATGGAACTAAATTTTCTTAATCACCATTAACTATTTTTAATCCTTATGCTGCTAGCCTTAGTAAATAGATATTTACGTGTTTAAACTTTTTTTTTTTTTTTTTTACATTTGCTTCCTGGTTTCTGGCCTAGGCCAAAACGATGTCATACAACCCAGAAGTCTTCATGGGCATTTGTTTAACCTGGGGGATGGATTTTCTCAGCTAAGCACACCCTGCCTGCATGCCTGCGTTAAGGGAGGATGGAAGTAAATGATACATGAATTACTTACCCTTACTCAAGATGGCCATGGCATTAAATGCTTGGGGGGCGTTTCTCAACAAATAAAGCATGGTGACATGGATGGATGGGTGAGTTTGCTGTGAATGTTAAAAATTAATTAAATAGCTTTTTCAGTTTGTGGTGGTCAGATGCAGTTTAGTTCAGCTTTAACAGTTACTCAACACCTGAATAAGGACGTCAATGGATGTAAAGTCCATGTTAATGATGTTTTTGGTACTTTGGTAGAACATTCCTCTTTACTTCTGAGATGAGTATATTCTTCGATAATGTCCCATAACCGAACACATTATTATGAACAGGTGTTTTTATATATATATATATATATATATATTACATTGTGTGCTTTTACTTCTCATCTAGGCTGTTCTTTTGGAGTTCCATATCCTTTCTGTGTTTTGAGCTGGGATGGACTCATGAACGCTGGCACCCATATTCAATGAGTTACTGGAGCACCAGTAGATTAGTGCCTAAGTAGGAGCTCAAATTTGGTCTTGGTCACATCATTTAGCCTAGGCCAGAAAACCGGAAGCAGCTAAAGGAATGTAAAAAAACAAAAACAAACACACTCACCGGCCACTTTATTAGGTACATTATTGCTTGGTAACACAAACTGCTAATCAGCCAATCACATGGTGGCAACTCAGTGCATTTAGGCATCTAGACGTGGTGAAGATGGGGAAGAAAGGGGCTTTAAGTGACTTTGTGGCATGGTTGTTGGTGCCAGACAAGCTGGTCTGAGTATTCCAAAAACTGCTGATCTACTGGGATTTTCATGCACAACCATCTCTAGGGTTTACAGAGAATGGTCCAAAAAAGAGAAAATATCCAGTGATGACAGTTGCGTGGACAAAAAAACCTGGTTGATGTCAGAGGTTAGAGGAGAATGGGAAGACTGGTTTGAGATGATAGAAAGGCAACAGTAGGGTCAGAATTTGGCGTAAACAACATGAAAGCATGGATCCATTATGCCTTATATCAACGGTTCAGGCTGGTGGTGGTGTAATGGTGTGGGGGAGATTTTCTTAGCACTAGCAAGGTGTACCCAATAAAGTGGCTACCGGTGAGTCTATAATATTCTGTACCTTCCTATTTACTAACATTAACAGCATAAGGATTGAAAATAGTTAATGTTCATTGAGGGAGTTTAGTTCCACTTTTTACGCAAAGCTTTTCTTAGAAACATGTAGTGTATGAGCTACATGCAGGCAATCTATGTTCTCATCAATTGCCTGTGTAAGGTCTCTCTGTAAAGGTCTTCATGATATGCAAACATTTAATCTAGCTTGGATTCTACGAAAAGCTATCAGATAGAACTGTGTAGTGAAGGGCTCAACCTCCCATCAGCCCCCAGTGAAAGTCTAGGTCTCACCGTATACATTGCATGACAACTCTGCTGTTTGTGCACTTCTAGTTCTGCCAATAATAGGTCACCTTTACTCTGTTTTACTGCCTTTTTAATTACTAGCGATGATAAAGGTTATGTTTAACGACTTGAATTAAAAAAAAAAAAGAAACACGACTTCTTGGAACTGTGGACCTAACATTATTCAGAATATGCAATTCACACATAATGAGGATCTTTAGGGAATTTACATTTCTTTATGACTCTTGGTCTTTTCCTATTTTTTTATTACACCAATCCCAGCACTAAACTTTTCAACAGTTCTGGTGCCCATAATCAAACCAAATGGAATGACCATGAAAAGTAGACACGTATCTTGGAGTTGTTTTTCCTTATGATTAAAATATGGGCAGACTACAGTACTCCGGTGCCTTAAAAAGGTAAATATAACAATAGAAATAAATCAAAAAATAATTACAGCACAATACAGGATTCTGGTTGAATGTTCTGTAATAAAACATGAATACAGTATGAGAGAAAAGGGAATAACTGCATATGTGCACAGGGACTGCATGCAGGAATAACACCGTAATGTGTGCTGGTATTGCCTGGAAACATTCTCCATATGAATACATCAATGGGGAATTGTACATAAACAATATTTGAGATACAACGTATAAAAAAAAAAATTACTGTCAATTTATTCATTATAAACATGCCTTTAAAAAAAAATGAAAAGGTAATATTATAGCATATCTTATACTGTACCTCTAAAATGTTCAAAAATAATCTCAGAAGTTGGACACCAATTGCATAGAGTAATTGTGGATATCTTGTATACGGACATGCATTCTATCTATGAAAACTCACAACATAGAATCTTACAGTGATCTTAAAGCGGTATTAAGCCCCAAAACAAAAATTTTATATATTATAGCTTACAAATCCTTAAAAATTATAGCTGCATTCGTTTTCTTTTTGTTTTAACCTGGTGATCCAGCCAGTAACACACTTCCTCTTGTAGGGTGTCTCCATTCTGGATGAAGGAGCAGCAGAGACACCTTTGGACAGCAGCATTGTCAGTCTGGGGGGAGGGGAGTGTAAGCTGCACTAGTCGATTTAGGCTGCTATGACACTGAACCGCTTTTCTTTCACTTTTTCATTAAGAAGAAAAGCAGAAGAAAAACACGTAATCATGTATTCCTATGGAACTTCTCACATTGATCAGTTGTGGGTCCAGTGCATTTTGGCTGCTTGCTGCATGTTCGGTGTGGTAAAAAAAGCACCTCCCCATTAAAAAATAAATGGAAAGCAAAAAAAACGCAGCAAATGCGGTAAGAACAGTAAAATGCATATGCGTTTTTGCTGCAAATCAGTGTGAAAGTAGCCTTAGATGACCAACAAGTTGGAGACAGACTTCAGCTAACACTCTTTAAGCCGTAACAGCAACAGTTTTTTTTTAAATTTGGGATAAAGGTTTTATATAACTGAATAAAAACGGATCACAATCTGGTGCAGCTGGGCATGATAGCCTGTCATCTTCTACCTTCAGCTTGTTTAAGGTGAAGCTCCACCCAAAAAGGAAAGTTCTGCTTTAAGCCCTTGTCCCCCGCACCCTGATATGGATTGCCACCCTTGGTGAGCAGGGAGGGTACCCGAATTTGACAGGTACCCATTCCCACTTCCGCTGCGATCGCCTAGGAGATAGGAAATGGAGGTCATCCTCCCCCTCCCTCTCCGTAGTCTTCTGGGACAGGTGACAGGACCCAGAAGACTATGAGGCCATTCACAAAGCGCAGTGCTTCTCACGCATGCGCATTGGGCACCTGGTTGTGAAGCCGCAAGCTGTCACACCCAGTTGCCCACCCTGAAGATGCCGGCATCAGGGAGAGAAGACAGCCGGTGAAACAAGCCATGGTGAGGACACCGTTGGACTGAGGGACAGGTAAGTGGCTGTATTTTAAAAGTCAGCAGCTACAAGTTTTTGTAGCTGCTTTTATTTTTTTTTTCCAGGTGAAACTCCGCTTTATTTAAGCTTTGACAATAAAACCTGGAAGCTGATTGGTTTCTATGCAAAGCTGCACCAGAGTTTGCACTTTCCAGTTTTAGTAAATAACCTTCAGTGAGCCTATGATTGTACATAAGTAAAGCCTAAATAACTGTACATAATTGCAATGCATTCTTACACATTTTTGCACCTACGTCAGTACACTATCATGCAGGGACAGACTGACAACTCATGGGGCCTCGGGCAAAAGGGGATCATGGGGCCCCTGTGTCCTTGCCCAAACTCAAAAAAGCCTATGAAAAAGGTACCAGGGGCATCTCATGGGGCCCCCTGCTGACCCTGGGCCCTCGGGCAGTGCCCGAGTTTCCAAATGGTCAGTCCACCCCTGCTACCATGTATTGAGGAGTTTAGATTAAGGCTAACCATACACCAATATACACTATACAGAGTGAATGGAGGTATTTGAAGTGAAAGCTGTTGTATTCTGACAGCCGGGACAGCCAGCTGTTGGAATACAGAAACAGTGGCTGCATCTGATTGGATACAGCTGCTGTTCGGCCAACAATTCTCCACCTGAATTCCTTGATTTTTTTGGTTGAAGGATGTTGAGTGGGAAGATGTCAACAATGCCACCAACGAAGCACATTTAAACTGGTTCAAAAGGAACCAGTGTAGGGTATGGCCAGCTTAGGGATGAAAGCCTTTTTGCCTTTTTAATCATAATGGCATGCAGTTTCAGCCCTGCTTCACACATATGCAGCCGTGCGAGCCGCGATTTGCGTGGGCATGAGGGCCCCCATTCATTTGAATGGACTCCCGTGCCCTGTGACACACAGGGAAGAAGTCCCTGCACTTCTTTTGAAAACGCAGCCTGCACGGGAACCTCGGTTCCCAGTATGGTTGCGTTTTCCAGTGCAAGCGGTGTGCGGTTAGAACCCACCTGTGGGCCCGCATTCATCTGTGCGGGTGGATTTTCCTGCGGATCCGCAATGGCACCACCCACACAAACTGGGGATAGTGTTTTTTTTTTAAATTTTATTTATAAAGAGTAGATATGGTTCATGTGTTTACTATTTATTTCTATGGACCTGCTTAACAGTGCCAATGCAAAAAAAAAAACTCCAAAGAAAGCGGAAGACCGCAATTTTTACAAATGTGCTCCAAATTAAATAAAATAACTTTCAAAAAAAGTTTTCTCCAAAGCAAAATATATAGAAAAATATTCAATCATAAAACGTGCTCTGTAATGACGTTCAGTGAACAGGCATCAAAGAAGTACATTTTTCTACAAGTAAATTGTACAGACGAATGTGAAAGCAGCAATAAAATTTTATAACACTCATATATGTTTGCATTTTCTTTCGGTTTTTGTGATCTGTTGTAAAAAAAGAAAAGTTAGGAAAAATATTTGAAGTCTTTCACCATGCAGTTAGAGCACATAACACATTCATGGGCTGCCATATATTCCCATGCATATAAATTCCCATGAATATAAATTAAACATCTCCTATCCATAAATAGTGCCTGTGTGCCCTCTGCAGTGACCTTAAACTAAACAATGTGCCAGTAAATTCTCTACATATGCCATTATTATGTGATTGCTCTGTATCCCTTCCATGCCAGTAATTAAAGAGAAAATTCCAGGTATGGATATTTTTTGCATAGTTACATTGCTCCAGCTTGGGCCAATGTAAGTATGTATGTTTCATACTTGGCCGATCCCTGTGGATGCTGGAAATCATCATAGGCATTGCTACTACAGTGAATGTTGATTTGGGTCACATGCCGAATGGCATAATACTATTGTATATTGGGAAAATGTAAATATGATGGGCATTGTACACATTTTTAATTATTCCCATCGTTTTAGAGGAGTTCTGGTCAAACACTGAACCCAGGCTGCCTCAATAGAAGTCAGCAATAGCCCGACCTTTTGACATATTTGACCTATGGCATGTATGATACTTCATGCCAGGTTATGATAGCTCCGCCTAAGGTCTGAGTTAGAAAATGCTTCTGTCCTAGCAACTAATGTAGAAAGGAAGAGGTAAAAGGATACTCCCATGTAGGAATGGCTACCTACACTTTCTATACAAAATGTCAGCAGCATAAGCTGAAAGGGGGGCTCCATAACAACAAGACAAAGAAGGAACTTCACCTGGGGATGACAATAAATCTACTCTATGAGAGCGTCCGGGTTCCAATCACTTGAGTAAAGACTGGAGTCCTGTTTGAAACAGAAATCACGCTAAAACCCATCCTAAGTTTTAGTGTATATCTATTGTATACAAACCATTGTCAATGCCCATTTGCTAGGAAGGTTAGATAGGCGTGTGCATGTGTCCTGGATGCATATCTGTAATACTCTATATGTCTTGTATTGCATTCCAACAATTGTAAGTAAATTGTATGTACAACATTCTTGTTAAAGTGTTACTAAACCCAGGACCCTGCATTCACTATATCTGGTCTCCCACAGTACACACAACGTGGAAATGCAATTAATTTTAGTAAATGCTAAATAACTTTTCTCATCAGCAGTATATAGGAGTCTTGGCCGTCTATCAGTATCCAGCTGAGCACTAGTTAACCTTGTATGAGGAATTTCCATTCTCCTCTGACTTTACTATGAGGCTGCATGACCCCAGACCCTCTCTAGCAATACACACCAAACAGAGCATGTGCAGAGTGACTCCTAGAGCTTTCTACAATCAGCAATGGATTGGGGACACTTGAAGACAGGATCAAACAGGCTTTCTACACAATGCGGAGGATTAACCATCTTGGTTCCACAGTGAGTATAACAAGCATGCTTTACAGCATATACAGACAGATTTCACTGATGTGGGTTTAGTAACACTAAGTAAAAACACATTAATATACTACAGGGGTTTTTGCTTCCTTGCTTTACCTCAAAGTAACCTAAAAAAAAAAGAAAAACCTAGAAAAAGCAAAAACAGGGGTACAAACAATCTCCATTTTTTTTTGTATTAACAATTTTTATTGGTTTTCATGCAAGTACAAACAATATATTAAAAGAGGATACGGAAAGAAAATAAGCATAACAGAGAGATACATCAATGGCAAAACTACATAGGATCAGAACCAGCTGAATCGTATAAGATCAGTGTGGAAATTATCAGGGCCTTACATTTTAGGTCGGCATAGAGGAAATGAAGGTATCCCACGGGCGCCAAATCATCTCAAACACAGCAAACGAACAACTATGTAATGCAGTCAAATATTCCATCTGTCTTACATCAACAATAATTTTGTACAAAATCAGCAATGAAGGGGGAGTGGAAGATAACCAACATATAGGAATGCTTCTCCTGGCCATGGTCAGAACATGTACAGCAAGCTTTCTGGATGGTTTAGGTAGACCCGGGAATGGTAAACCCAGCAAAAAATGTAGTGGGTCAAGTGGGAGAGAGAGATGCAACAACGATTGCAACAAGGAGCGCACCTCTTCCCAAAAAGGAATAATGGAGCTTCATGTCCAAAAGATATGATAGAGAGAACCCAAGTCTCTACTACAGCGCCAGCAGACAGGAGAAGCACTCGGATTATAAGCATGAAGAACTTCAGGTGTTTTGTAACATAACATCATGATCTTGTATATATTTTCCTTAAAAACCACACAGACAGAAGCTCTAGATGCATTTTTCCCAAATTTTCTTCCACGTTAATAAATCAATATCACGTTGTACAAATTGAGACCACCTATGCATGTAGAGGTGAGTGTAACTGGATAAAGGGGGGGGCATCCATAAGAAGTTCATGAATATTAGAGATAATACCCCTTTGGTGGGGACCCTGCATGCATAAACGTTCGAAGGGAGTAGGCTTCCCCAGGATCAATGAGGGTGATAAGGTAGAACAGAAGTGGAGTATTTGAAGGTAAATATAAAAATATTGGGAAGGTAAAAGAGCTTTTTTCTGGAGATCCGGGAATGAGTGTAACTTACGTGTCACCAGGTGTACCAAGTGACGCAATTGAAAAAGGTCAGCTACTACCCAGAGGGACATCCGAGATTTGGCCATATTGTCTGGAACATTAGGATTATAGAGGATATTTGTCAGTGGGGAGCATTCAGAGGCCAAACAATCTCCATTTGAAGATGAGATCACCCTAACACCTGAAACAGAGGCAGAACTATGCCTTGTTTCCAACATGAGCCTGTGCATCATAATGCAGGAAAACAGAAGAGGGCCACAAGCCATTCGTTTAAACACTTTGTATAAAAGGGATAACCAAAAAACTTTAAAATGAATGTAAACTTTGAAGCATGTTTTCAGAATTACATATCTGCTGTCAAAAAGAAGCTCACCTGTTATCATTCAATTGAGTGTATCGGGGCTGAGGATCTGGATCTTGGTCGTTGACATCGTAACTGGCAGCGGGATCCTAAATAAAACACAATTGTACGAGAATGAAAAAAAGAAATTGCCCACAATAGAAACCTCGTCAGTTAAAGCGACAAGCACATACATCACTCTCCCTTATCTCCACTAAACCAGATCATTTGTTTTTCTTTCTGCAGATGGGTGTAAAAAGAATCAAGATATCCAACTGCATTCAGTTTTTCATCAACCTAATGGCTCTTTCCTAATAAATTTCAAGTGCACTGCAGATAGTGCCTTTCTCGAGTGAACCGCGGCGGTGCAGATCAATAATCAGTTTTCTTCTCTTCTCCCCCACCCCCCTTCTTTTCTTACCAAGCAGATGAATGTCTAACCATGCATTATTGAGCTGTTCATTAAACACACATGCCGAGAAAATAAATTACAATGCAAAGTCTTGCAAATGTCCATTTACTACTGTAGGTCAAAGAAACAGTAAAACCAATTTCACAGCAAGAGTCGTGGTGGAAAAGCCTATATGGCTTAGATGCATCTGCTTCTGTGACCCATATTAAACAGACAGTCAGCAAGTAAAACGAGTGAAAACCCAGAATATTTAATATATCCAAAGCTGCTTCTTCTTGAAAAGAGAACTTCTATTCATAATAGCCAAACCTGTCACACTGCTTGCGTTTAGGATTGTGATTAAGCAATATGTAGAGCGAATTACTATCCGATTGGCTTGTATCCGATCTTCTCTAGCAATAACTGGTGTGTATGTCTGTTGGGTAGAAAAGTCTACAACAGCCCATACACAAATTCAGGGAAGATGTGCATCTATCAATAGCCCGGTTGGGATGTGTGTGGCTCTTAAAGAGCATCTGGACCCAAAAACAAAAATGCAATACACTGAGGCTTATCTTTCCATAGCCGATGTGGTTGCATTAGTGTTCTTCCCAAGGCGGTTTCCCTTTTATTTTCACCTTCTATACCTTCAGAAAAACAGGATGGCTACCCTCACTTCTCCACTCTATCTACAGAGGGAGTCATGGCTGTCACACAAGCTGGACTTTGGACACCCCTGCCTTTGTTCATATACAATAGATGGGGTGGGGGGTGTTAGGCCACTGGATCAGTAGTGTACACAGGACAACCTGTTTATGTCCAGGTCAGTTAATCTCACATGAAGTGACCAGGCTTCTGCATTTCTAGGAGGGATAAAACAGGTATTTTCAGTACTTGCTAAAAATGTTCTTAGATGCAGTGGCTGCATTTGTTACCTTTGTTCAGGCGAAGGACTAGTAAGCTGCAATATATCACATTTTTCTGAGATTGTCACTTTCCTGAACCATCCATATGTGCCAGGTTAGTCTGTCACTATGGATGGCCATAACTACAGCTAAAGACTGAATATGGTAAAATTTCAATAGACCATAAAAATAGAAAAAAAAAACCCCATTGAGTCAGCAGACAGAAGGCTTGTATAAACTATCCACTGTGTTTTTAGCCAACTCATAAATGCTTCCACAAGGGATACCTATTCATAACTCTGTAGATGTGTCTTCATGAGGTCATACTAGCCCAATGGAATGTCATCTGGTAGATGATAAAGACTCCTTTGTTGAATATTCTTAAAAGGAACAAATATCAATACAAATTTATATGCAGGGGGCTTAGGTTCTTATCTGGCCGGACATGGGAGAAAGTTCAACTATTAGATCCTAGGACAAAGTTTCTGCTGCTGGTTATACATGGATGTTAATCTGGGGCAGCTCTAAACAGAAACCAGTCAGCTTCCATTTTTTTGTAAAAGCTTAATTTAATAGGCTGACGTTAGAAGCGGATTGTCTACCACGAACAGCTGCCCCAGATTTTGCACTCTCCAGCTTTAGTAAATCGACCCTTAGTACTAGATTAAGAGACATGACCATATGCAGAGTGTACATGTGCCCACTAGCATGTCACTAGAGTCATGTTATTTCCCATGAGCAGGAAATGAACAGATTTTTCAGTTTTGAGATATGGTAGGTGTACAGTATAGTACTGAAGGCAAGAATTTGTTAGCCAATTGTCCATTATTAATTTTAGATGTGAATGATATACAGTATGTGAATATGTATATGAAATATACAGTAGAAGACTTTTCATTTTTGTTTTAAAATGGTTCTCTATATGACTAAACAAAATTGGATTTCAAAATTCTGAATCTGCATACCTACAAACCAAACTGATTCTCAATTTCAGATAATTTTTTTCTAAACTCCTATCCCCTATTGCAATTAAAGAACTTTTAGTATCTAAATTAACTAGCTAAAGTTTTACTTTGGAAAGGTTTTTTTTTTTTTCTTCACAAAACCAATTGGCCATACATATTAAACTACGAAAGCTGGTAGCCATTCCTTCCATCCCTCCTTTGCATGGCATAGCCATCAATTATGGTAGCGGACACATGAAGGGCATGGCTTCCAATGATCCTAAAGGGTCAGCCGAACCCAAATCAATATGCAGTCATGAATAGCTGCTGTGTAGTAAAACCACCTGAACATTTCTTGCATTTCTTTCAGAATCTAGTGGTGACATATCTGGGTCTACAAACTAGGCCACGGCCATTATAAAAGGTATCTTTCCCCCTCTTTGGTTTCTATGTATTTATTATAGGGAATACAACAGAATATCCAGGAACACATATTTTGTAAAGCACAACCAAAACGCCAAGGCTGGGAATGTCAGGAACATTTTGTTCTTAGATTATGCAAGATACATGAAGCCAAGGGCTGAGTTGCCCACCAGGCTCCTTCCACTACTGTAAAATCACTTTTGATTGGACAAATCCAAACTAACTAAAGCAGAATACACAAAATAAAAAGCGGTCAATGGATTTTGGATTAGATTAGCTAGTTTATTAGTGTACCCAAGTACGGAAAATGAGAACTTTTTTTCTTTTTATTGGTTACATTCAAAAACCTGAACTCTTCTGCAATTTGTAAACAGAGAGAAGTTTGAGATAAGATTAGAGTTTCTTTAAAGTATTGCCTAATCACATAGCAAGCACAAAGAAAACATGACTTTTCCAATTTCCCCTGCAAATGTCTTGCTGGTTCCCAGGCTATAAAACACTCCATCTACTCACATAATTTCCTTCTAAATCAGGGTGGTTCTTCTCAATTCCATCATCCAGGATTGAAACCACGATGCCTCGGCCTGTGTAGCCCTGCTCCCAGGCTTCTCTCACATGCAAGTCATGCCGGCTTGCATCACACTGTAAAGCAATGTATAAACTGTTAGCTGCAGTTCCAGGAAAAACTCAGCATTCCTACATAGAAGAATACAGTTGCTTTGAGGCACAACCCCACCTTTCTGAAAAATGTAACACTGTAAGGCAGTATGGTGAAGACAAATATTACAACTTATAACCCATCTTGTTATGTTATTTCATATGTCGGCATGGCCATCTATTGCTCAAATTTCAGCCATTTACTGTTAAATTTTAGCCCTCTATGGCCAACTTTAGACCTGTTTCTCAACAGGGCTATTTTTAAAACCTGTACCAGCAGTTCTAATGGGTGTTGCCACCTGCTGGCTGTAAAATGCAGATATCAGAGTGTAAGATGTCATATTTTAAAAATAAATAAATAAATACATACATAGACACACACATATATTTTTATTATTATTATTACAGAACACACTAAAGAAAACTAAAACACTATATACGTTGTTCCCTCATTGTCCAACTGATGAGATCATCATGGAATTGTATACTCCTCATACATACCATCACCTTCAGTTGTCTGCACAATACTCACACAATACAGCATTTTGTGTATCTACACCTCCTCTATAGCAGCCATCATTACAAGAGTCAGAATAGAAGAAGAAATACCAAGCAGATTACATTTCATACTTTCCATTATACATTTTGACAAAAAGCTATACAATAATTATGGAGGCCAAGGAACTCTTTGTAATCCATCCACCAAATAGTCAATTCTATACTAGACATTATGCAAGTTTTGCAGAGCTTTAGCTTCAAACAATAAAGATAGACTGTATTTCCAAGCATTCAATGAAAGATACAAGAAAATATACCAGTTCTCTAAAATTCACATACTGTATCTATATAAAATATAATGCATTTGATAGTAACATGTATGACAGTACGAGAAAAAGACGCTACACTGCTTAGGGCTCAGATTGAAGCCATTCCTGGAATATTGAGGGTGACAGCCAGGAAAGAGACAGTGGGAAGGTCTGTCTTGTATGTGAAATTATCCCGAATATGTATACAAAAGGATGACTAGCAAAAATTTTCAGCAATGCAAATGTCTTTGTAAAAATCAAAGTGTTTTACGCATATGCTAAAACCTTCTGAATACTGCCATTGTACATTTATGTTCCATTTTCCAGGATGAATAGATTTGGGGGTACATTTCACCACTGAAGTGGTTATCAGTAACAGCCTTCATATATCCCAAACTCATCACAGGGACAAATTGTAATTTAATCCGATTACTGCTGGAGGGAGTTATCGTGCACATTACGTTAATAGTATTTTTAATATGAATGTGTGCCCTGGTAAGAGGAAAAAATAGCTGAGCAAGCAAGCCTACACAACATCCATACCCCAATTTATGAAGCGTGAACCTGAACAATGCGCTCAGAACAAAGTCTTCTTGTCCCCTTGAGCTGGGAATTTTAGACAATGGAAATTTATTACATTTTATAACCATTCTGAGATGATAAAAAACTTAGTAGGACATCAGTCAAGGTCAACACTATCTAGGACTTTGGAGGACAAACCAAGAAAATCAAACTACCATATACTGACAGAACGTTGGCCATTTCCTGATGAACCAGCTGAAATTTGCTTTGTGGACGACCCAGTTAGCACCCTACCACCCAACATTCTTCAAATGCAAAATCAAAAAGCTGCCTGATGGAATTATGGAATTTCCAGCTATGCAGCAGAAAAAAAAAAAACCCTTGTTTGACAAGCTTTTGCTTTTTATCCTAGTGGGATTGTTGGGGGTTTATCCTTGACATCTAGTCATTGAGCACAATGCAATTTCATGCTCTAGGAAACTTTTTTCCCTTAAAGGAAGAGTTGAGTTAGGTGTGTGAATGAAATGTAAAGGCTTAAACTGAATGTTAACCACCTTAATACCATTTTTTTACCATGTTTTTTCATTTCCAAAAAAAAGCGGCAAAAAATTGGGATTACCTTTGGTGTCAACTTTCCAAAAAGGGGTCACTTTGGAGGTGTTTGTCCAGGCATTTTTATTTTAACAGCAAGGGGAACGTTTTTTTCCACAAAAGAAACACATAGTGAAACATTAAAAAAAACAAAAAACAAAAACAGTTGTTATTAACTGCCACCAAAAGAAAGCTCTATCCATAAACCAGGTGTAATAGTAAGTCAAATTATCACAGCACTTAAAAAAACTTACTGGCTTGGATTGGAAGGAGGTGCAACATGCTGGTATTTGGGAGGCTAGGCACAAAAGGAAAGCCAACAACGGTCATCACCCTAAAATCACACACCCTAATGAAGCATGGCACTGGCGGCAGCATAAAGTTGTGGGGATGCTCTTTATTAGTACATATTAGGACACAGTTTAGGATTCCGGACAAGATATATGGATGATCTTTAGTAAAAATCTATTTTATTTTGCATGAGATGGATACTAGAGTAGATGTTCACCAACAATCAGGATATTGGCCCTAAACACAGAATCAAAACTTTACTAGAGTGAACTGAACCAAGTTCAATATTTTAGAATAGTCACTCCAAAGCCCAAACCTCATTCCAGAGTCTGTTGTAACTTGGAAACAGATGTTCACTCACATTCCCCATCCAAACTGAAAGTCACAGCTACAGTAACTCTGCTAAGAAGAATGTGAAATATTTGTGGGATCCTGAAGTACAGGTTGATTTGAGATTTACCCCAAAATGCTTGCAGCTTTATTTGCAGTCAGAGGTTCAGAGGTACAGCAATTCCCCTTCACTCCCTGTTCTGCTGTTTCACCAGACAGGGTAATTCACCATTAGCAGCTTTTCATTTCTGACTAGGTACATGCTTCAAATTTTCCCTCTCTTTTTGTCTGATGAAACCATTGTCCATGGAGCAGAAAGTGAAGGGAAATTTCTCTAATAGAATAACATTCATTCCAAAACAAAAACAGAACATTTTGGCTGTAAATACACCAAGCACTTTGTACAAATTAAATGTTTAAAAACCAAATTACACCCATTTTAACTCTTGTGTCACAGTAACAAATCTTAAGTATATGGGAGTTGAAGACATTCAGAGTACTTTTGGAAGATCTAAAATCTGTCTGGAGAACCACATATGGAACACAAAACATCCCGAAAATAGTCAGCATCCCAAAAAAAGCAATAACATGAAAATATATACATGTGTCTGGCACCTTATATAAAAACAACAGCATACATACAAAGTCTTAAAAGCCCAAAATTGATTTTATCATTTTACATGATCCATCATGCCCCCGGAGGTGCTGACAGTCTGGAGGATCATTCTGAGTCCAACAGTTGGCATTGACAGCAACCCTTGTGACCATACCCTGGTAATGGAGTTGATGAGCTTCTGTGTGGGTCATGTGAAGGCAGCAACCTATATACTTTCATTACATGGCTAATGCTAGTCTTGGTCCTAGTATCAGATCATAGACCATATGCAACCCTGAAGAAGACAATTGTTCAAAACAGGTTGAATCAATCCATATGAATAATGTAATTTCAAAGCAAGATATATCTAGAACTAATGTATGTGGCGTAAATAGTGGTATATTTCTTTGCAAGTTATCTTTTCAAGGATTTTAAAAAGGTGTTCAATTAGCCATGATATATAATTTTACAGTTTTTGTTTAATAAAGCAATTTGGGGATTTTAAGTTTTTGTACATATATTATTGTATTTATAGAAGGTGCTGATAAATTCCCAGCCACATGTACCTGTATATATTTTTTATGTTATGACTAAACTGCATGACAGGGGAAAGGATCATGCGAATTCTTTACTATTTGAAAAATGCAGACAAACAATGACTGCTCTGAGTGGTGCTGGAGGACAAAACGTAAGCAGAGTACATTATGACAACTTATGCAGTCAGCTATTTGCCACCCCCTGCTTCTTTAGTACTCTTACCCCCTCAGGTTTGGAATAAAAGAACATAGTGGGTGAGACATTTACTCAAGTGTTTGCTCCCTTTTCTCTTTTGTGACAATGCTTCTATGACCTGAATGCAGCAGAACAAGCCCAGCAAAAAACAGGAACCAAACAGCCAGTGGCTGAAAAACAAAAATAAAATTCTGACACCTAGAAGTGCTGGGACATACCTTCAAACATCTTCATGAGCCCCAGGAGTTTGAAATTGCATACTAGAGTGTCCCAGGTCTCAAACACTTCCTTGTGAAGTTAGAAGCAGACCCACTCCATCTACACTCTCTTATTATGGTGGAGATCTAATGGCAATATTTACCCAACTAAAAAGAAATCTATTTTGAGAAAAAAGTATTTTCTGTAGTGAACATACACCAATCAGCCATAACATTATGACACCTGAAATTGGGTGAGCTATATTAGGTAGCAAGTGAACATATTGATGTGTTGAAAGCAGAAAACGTGAACAAGTGTAAGGATTTGAGCAACTTTGACAAGGAACAAATTGTAATGACTAAAAGACTGGGTCAGAGCAACGCCAAAACTGCAGCTCTTGTGGGATGTTCCCGATCTGCAATGGTCAGGACCTACCAATAGAGGTCCAAGGAAGTAAAATAAACAACAGGGTCATGAGTAGCCAAGGCTGCCCTTGTGTAGTCTGATCCAATAGAAGAGCTACTGTAGCCCAAATTGCTGAAAACGTTAATGCTGGTTCTGATAGAAAGGCGTCAGAACACACAGTGCATCGTGGTTTGTTGTGTATGGGGCTGCATAGCCACAGACTAGTCAAGGTGCCCATCCTGATCCTAGCCCACAGCACATGGGGACATGAGCATCAGAACTGACCAGGGAAAAAATGGAAGAAGGCAGCATAGTCTGATGAATCACGTTTTATTTTACATCGTGAGGATAGTCTGGTGCATGTGTGTCACTTACTTGGGAAAGAGATAGCACCAGGATGAGCTATGTGAAGAAGGTAAGCTGGTGGAGGCTTAAAAGGATCTGCTACTGATGGTTTGGTGCCAGATACCACAGTATACCTTAAAGTTTAGTGGCATCCAAAACTATAACAACATTGTGTTGCGCTAAAGGAGATTAAAAGTGCAAATTAAACAAAAGAAAAACAAAATTTAAACAAATTATTGAATGAAAAAGTGATCAAAGAAATAAAATAGTGGCCCTAAATAAATAAAAAAAAAAGTCTAACAAAAATGAAAAAGTCCCTTTAAATGTGCTCAGTGCAATTCTTCATTATTCAGCAAGATTGCGACAATCGTGTCTGCACCATCCACCAACACCCAAAGTGATATCAGGATGCGGGCTTACCAGATCTACATGACCCCCTTGTTTCAAGTGGTCATAAAGCACCTATCCAGTTTAAATAGATATCAATGGCATCAACACATGATTCCAGATCTTCTATAGAAGCTGCTCACCAAACATTCTTGATCGCTCTTCCCAGCGGTGTAAGCATGTAGGAACAAACACTCCTCATCGTGTAAATGCCTTTTAAAACATTTATTGTACCATAAAAATGCACTCACATACAAGTAAAATCAATGTGCATTAATAAAAAAAAACCCATCAAACCAGCAAATTTCATTCACTTTTGGTACACGATGACATCAGCAGGAGGATCCACCTGGTGCGTTTCGTCAAAGGACATCTTCCGGGGTGGAGTTGCCTGCTGGTGTCATCACATACCGCATGTGGATGCAATTTGCCAGCCTAGGGATTTCTTTTTAGTTTTCATTTTACTTATATGCGAGCGCATTTTATGGTGCAATAAAGGTTTTACAAGGTATTTACACAATGAGGAGTGTTTGTTCCTGCATGATTACACTGCTGGGACAGTGACCAAGTATGTTTGGTGAGCGGCTTTGATAGAAGATGTGAAATCATGTGTTGATGATTTATGACCACTCTAAACAAGGAGGTAATGTAGATCTGGTAAGCCCACATCCTGATATCACGTTGGATGTTGGTGGATGGTGCAGACATGATTGCGGCAATCTTTCTAAATTATGAAGAATTGTACTGAGCACATTTAAAAGGAACTTTTTAATTTCTGTCTGACTTATTTTTAATTTATTTCGACTTATATGGACATTATTTTATTTCTTTGGTAACTTTCATTCATTCATTTAATTTGCACTTTTCATTACCTTCAGCTCAACAGTTTTATAAACTATTATAGTTTTGAACATTAAAGGGGATATCTTTTTGCTGCTTTTTAACTTGATAATATTTTTGTGCAGTTATCAGATTTTTGTATTTTTAATGGAGCCTGTGCCTCGATGGGTCATGGCCGCTTTGGCAGCACAAGGGGGACCTACTCAATATTAGATTAGTGGTCATAATGATATGACTGATCAGTGTGTGTGTATGTTATATTATATATAAAAAAATAGGAGATGCGATCTCTGTCTTTGCAATAAATATTGAAGAATTGCAAAGACTGAGATCGCATCTATTTTTTTTATAGAGGTCGGGTGGAAGTTTTGGAGTCCACAGTGAATGTGAACTTTGGATTGGATATTGGGAACACAACAGGAGTGTCCCACGTGTGTGTATGTGTCTATATATATATATATATATATACACATACACATACATACATACATATATATATATACACATATATACATATACACACACACACTATATATATATATATACATATACACACACACACACTATATATATATATATATATATATACATATACACACACACACACTATATATATATATATATATACACATATATACATATACACACACACACTATATATATATATATACACATATATACATATACACACACACACTATATATATATATATACACATATATACATATACACACACACACTATATATATATATACACATATATACATATACACACACACACACTATATATATATATATATATATATACACATATATACATATACACACACACACTATATATATATATATACACATATATACATATACACACACACACTATATATATATATATATATACACATATATACATATACACACACACACTATATATATATATATATATACACATATATACATATACACACACACACACTATATATATATATATATATATACACATATATACATATACACACACACACA